>NC_030430.2:1840000-1937500 GCF_001660625.3 Ictalurus punctatus | reverse complement strand
CCTAGTTTATTTTTTTAATTCCAATATAAAAGCTTTGACACGCGCATTATATTATTGCAGTAAATATGACCTCGCGCTATTGTGCTCTTCATGTGGCCTTTTTTGGTCAGCGCGCCCCCTTGTGTCGATGTGGCTCTTATCTGCTTTATCTTTACCTGCTGAAGGATTTAACCATACTGACTAAGAGTTGCTAATTGCTAAGTTTTTTTTTTTTTTTTTTTTTTTTGGACTATATATATATATATATATATATATATATATATATATATATATATATATATATATATATATATATATATATATATATATATATATATATATAAAATATTATCTTTTATATTGAATACAGCCCTTAAAGTGACACTAACCTGATCAATTATGTAGTCCCCCTCCTTACTAACTTTGTTTAGATAAAACATGGCGACGAAGCACATAGCCTCATTTCCCCTGTAACACGAGCTGCAACTTGTGTGGTATCTTTTTTTTTTTTTTTTTTTTATGAACCAAAAAAAACAACAAAAACCAGGATGCCTGTTGAGCAATTAATGCCTTTCTCAGTTTCGTTGCTGGAATGTTAATGGTCTCTCTCTCTCTCTCTCTCTCTCTCTCTCTCTCTCTCTCTCTCTCTCTCTCTCTCTCTCTCTCTCTCTCTCTCTCTATGCAAAACTTTTGGACAACGAGCTGACTGAAAACTTAGTTTAAATGCTAGATGGACCGTAAGACTAAAATCAACTATGTCTGGGCCTTGTAATATAAACTTGGGGGGGGTCCATTGTGGACTGTGATACTTTATACACTGATTAAGCTTACCTTAATCACATTACTTTATAGACATGGCAGTGATTAAAGATATCCGTATCCAATCTAAATGAAGTTATCTGCTGAACCTTTCAATATGGTCAAAGTATCATTTAAAGTGTCTGGTAAAATGGTGCCCAAGATATGGTGATTTGATTGACATTTTTTTAATTATTTGTGTGTGTGTGTGTGTGTGTGTATACATGCATCTTGATGTATTTCTCCCCTGTGTCCACCATTCAGCTCTCTCTCTCGCTCTCGCTTGCTCGCTCACTCACTCACTCTGGATGATGTTTGTTTATTGCTGCAGGGGTTCTACAAGATGTCCATACAGAGGATGGGCATGAAACCAAGAGGTGTCGAATGGAGGAAACAAGAGTCTGTGAAAAATGCTGTGCTGAGTTCTTTGATGAAATGGAGTTTCTTGAACATGAGAGAAACTGCACTAAGAGTCAACAGGTTGTAATTATGAAGGATGGGGAGGGGGGTGAAATACCACTCGAGTTCTCGCAACGCTCTCCTGAATTCCAAAGTGATCACAGCGATGGGCGGTCTAGCAGTAATTCTCAGTCAAAGCACAGCACTGAGTCTGCCGACACCGTTGAGGACGCGTTGAATTTAAACGGAGATGGTGACTCAAAACAATCCCAGGAAGATGTGTCCAACAGCATTGACGTTGGTTACATGGCGGTGTCCAAATTGCAGGACTCCAATGTTACTCTTGAAGCCATGCCTGCCACCAGAGTAGCTGTAACTCAGCACTCATCTAGTTCATCTACTCAGAAGTCTCCCTCACCATTGTCTCAAGATGCCCTTCACGCAATACCCATGATCCTTGAGCAGCTGGTTAGTCTCCAGCAACAGCAACTGCAGCAGATCCAGCTGACTGAACAGATTCGGATCCAAGTAGCCATGATGACACCACAGAGCGTCCAGTCTGCAATGGGAGCCACCGTGGATCCGTTGAAGGCACTTGGGGCACATCTTTCCCAGCAACTTTCAGCTGCTGCTGCTCTGATCGGAAAACGTACAGGCACACAGAGTTTGTCGTTGGAGGCTCTCAAACAAGGCAAATTACCCCAATCCAGTAGCATTCCCACATCGCATGCTGGAAGTGTTGGCTCCATACCCCTGAAGACCGATACAATCAAAGGGCTCCCAGATCTAGCAAACAGACTTCCTGCTTTACTTCCACAATCGCCAGCAGTTATGGCATTCCAGAGCCCATTTACTAACCTTGCAGCAAACCTAGATCCCTCCAAAAAATGCAAAAACAAGCTGCATGGCATCGCAGAGGTGAAGAATGGAGGTGGTGAGCAGATGTACAAGCATAAATGCAAGTTCTGTGGAAAGACCTTTGGGAATGACAGTGCCTTGCAGATTCATTTACGCTCACACACTGGTGAAAGACCATTTAAATGTAACATTTGTGGAAACCGTTTCACAACTAAAGGAAACCTTAAAGTGCATTTCCAGAGGCACAAAGACAAGTACCCACACATTAAAATGAACCCACATCCTGTACCAGAGCACCTAGACAACATTCCTACTAACAACGGCATTCCATATGGCATGTCGGTGCCCATGGAAGAATCAAATATTTTAGACAACAAACCAGTGCTTGGACTCCCATCCACAGGTATCCACTCCTCATCAGTGCTCCAGGGATTCAAGCCTTCTTTTGATGTTCCAGTGACTGGGGACCTCTACACACAAAGACCCTCCTCATCTGGCAGTGATGGTGCATCCATTTCATCAGGCATGTTCAGTAATGAGGTCGGACTGGACCAGAGCAAAGAAGCCTCAGATGCACTAAGTAGCCTGCATCAAATGAATGGTAGTGGTGTCCTCAGTGAAAATGGGTCTGGCACAGCCAAGCTTCAGCAAATGGTGGATGGCCTGGAGAAGAGGACCAATGACCCCAATGAATGCCTCATCTGCCACAGAGTGCTGAGCTGTCAAAGTTCCCTTAAGATGCATTACCGTACCCACACAGGTGAGCGACCCTACAAGTGTAAGATATGTGGCAGAGCCTTTTCTACTAAGGGCAACCTTAAGGCTCACTATGGTGTCCACAGGGCAAACACTCCCCTTAAAATGCAACACTCTTGCCCGATTTGTCAGAAAAAGTTTACCAATGCTGTTGTGCTCCAGCAGCATATTCGAATGCACATGGGTGGCCAAATTCCCAACACTCCATTGCCCGAGAACCAATATGAGGGCCCTGAAATGATGGAGTCCAGCGTGACTGAGAAGAACATTGATGCAAGTGGGCTTGAGGAGAGCATGGAGGAGCAAGATGTGGATTTCGACAATCAAGAGAATACAAACAGCTCAGAGCCTACTCCTACATATGCTGCCAAAGTGGATCAGCCATTCAACGGCTCACCTGCCATGTTCACTGGAATTGCTGCCCTAGAGAACCATATGAAAAGCCTCACATCATCTTTGAACTTGCAGCGGCAGAGCAGTACTGCGTCTGAGAGTGATGGTGGGCCGAAAGAGTCACCGTCCACAGCTGGAGACCTGGACTACAAGAATGGACGCAGTCCAGTTGTATCAGATTCTGCTTCATTTCACTCCTCATCGCCAATAGATGGCCAACTGGAGAATGGACAGTTAAAATCTCCAGAATCTCTAAACCCAGATGATTTGGCTGTAGGAGCTGCCAGAGTGGAGTCTGATGGCGCTCAAGATTTCAGTGAAACAAATGGAGCCCTGGATTTGACTTCCAGTTACAGTACAAAGGCCATCAAAGAAGAGCCGGGTCTGTCATTTTCCAGTGGAGAATATTGTAAGTTGGTGTTCAGTTAGCTTTTTAGGTGATTTTTTTAAAAATGCAATAACTATATGGAATCAGTTTGGTAAATAAGTCTTTATGCTTTACAGCTGCTGGGCATATGCCATTCATGAGGGTGCCTCCAAGCCTGGTTAAGTTGGAAATGCCAATTCCTTCCGAGAATCCAATTGGTGCCAGTAATCAGCATGGGTCACAGCCATCCCAGGCTACGGGAACTCCACCGTCCAGCTCGAGTGCCCCTCGCCGCTCTGCCAAGCAACATCTGTGTAACGTATGTGGCAAGAACTTCTCCTCGGCCAGTGCGCTGCAGATCCATGAACGTACACACACTGGAGAGAAACCCTTTGCTTGTACCATCTGTGGTAGAGCTTTTACAACGAAAGGAAACCTCAAGGTAACTTGTAATTGTATTAGTCCAAATGCTTATTTATGCACATATATGTTCAATTTAGTGTTTTGTGTGTGTGTGGTGTTTTTTTTTTTTTTTTTTTTTTTTTTTTTTTTTTTTAAAGAACCCATAAGAATCTTGCTAGTGCATTGTTTTACTGACATCTTTGTAACACTTTTTATTTTTTATTTTTTTTATTGCAGGTCCATGTTGGAACACACATGTGGAATAATTCAACAAGGCGTGGCCAGCGTTTGTCTTTGGAAAACCCTATGGCATTGATGGCCATGGGTGCCGAGTCCAAGATGATCCCAGACATGTTGCAGCCCCCGAAAGATTTGATCTCCTCACAGATGAATTTTGACCCATCGGTATGGAATCAGTATGCTGCTGCTTTCTCGAATGGGCTGGCCATGAAAGCCAATGAAATTTCAGTCATCCAAAATGGAGGAATCCCACTCCCTGGAAGCCTTGCTGGAGGCCCTTTTGTTGGCTCCACAGGAGGCTTGTTGAAGATGGACTCTCATTCGGGCATTCCAGGGACTGTTGCTGAAATGGAAAAGAATGGCTCGGAGAGCGTTGTAAAATCACAGTTTCCACATTTTATGGAGGAGGGCAAAGTGAATTAAGATCAGAGTTTTCCTCAGTGATTTCAGTGACTTCTCTACCAACTTGTCAGTAGGCACAATCAAGGCTGGTTCTTTTGCGTTGTTTATTTGTATTTTTTTATTTTTTTTGCTTTTGCAAAGTCATATAAAATGTCAGAATATGAGCAACACTTTGATTTGTGGACTTTAACATTGATGTAACTACTGTAGTTATTACTGTTTCTTTTTCTCTAATATGCGGGTATTTGTCAGTAATGTTTCTAGAAGTTGAATGTATTTTTTTTTTTTTTTTTTTTTTTCCTTTTCTTTTTTTTTTGTTGTGTTGGGTGTTTTTTTTTTTTTTTTTTTTTTTTTTTTTTTTTTTTTTTTTTTTACTTGAGAATTTTCCTTCCAGAACTGTTCTACTAGTGAGAATTTATGTAAACTACAGTTTTACCAGATCTCGCTGTAAATCGGTGTAGGCTACGATCTCACCATTATTTTTAAGTCACATTCTTCTAGTGCCATGTTCCCGTTTTGGTGAAGCTGTGCTCAGTGATGAAATGTCTATGGCACATTTATTTCACCGCTAATCCTGGGTAGTGTAGAATAGTTGTATAACAGTTTACTGAAGTTCCTGTTGGTTTCAGACTTGCCTGTTGAAGTGACTGGAACCTAGATTTCAAATTAACTTATTCTTATTGAATTGCAGTGTCTCTTCTATCTGCTCTACCAAAAATGTAATATAAGTGCCTCTATGTGGTGCCTTTTTTTTTTTTTTTTAAATAAAATAAAAACACCACAAGATTATAATGAAGGTTCTTTGCAGATCTTTTGTTTATGACCAAAGTGTACTATATCTTTTACATGTAGCTTTAGAGTATTGTTTTGAGAAATCCACAATAAGCATTTAATGTGGCATTTGGGCCTTTATTCCCATCAGTGGGATTGACCAACACCTTTTTTATTTGAAAACTTTGTAAGGTTTTCCTTTGTAAGGGCCAGTACAACGCTGAAATCCCTGCACTTTATTTCTCTACATGCGGCCAAGATTTAGTAGATTTTAACTGGAACATCTGTTGACCAGGGAGCTGTTTGTTTGCTGTTACTTTTTAGTTTGTCTTGTTGTGTAACTTTTTATTATTATTTTTTTTTTCTTCTGCACAGTGTTTTGTTATCTTAATTTTATCCATGTAAGCTGCGTTGTTGTAGATGTCTGGTTAAAATGTGCTACTCATGTGTTGTATCAAAGGGAACCAGCAAACAACTTAATAACTACTTGTCATTTTGTTTTGAGAATCCCCCGGCCCCTTCTTCTCTGAACAGTTTGTACGCTGTAATGTGGATCAGAAACATCACCTTGGGTCAAACATCTACCTCAGTTGGATGCCTTTTATTATTCTCGCTCTACTGACTTGAACAGCCGTGTGTGCGTGCGTACGTATATTTTTCTTGTCAAGTGCTCTGAATAGGTGATGTTAATGGTTACGGTCTTTCCAGAACCTGCTGATTTATTATTATTTTTTAATTTTCTTCTAGCAATGAATGTATCACTGGACACTTTGCACAACTCTTGCTCAGAATGGAACAAGCTACCCTCGGAAAAGACTCCTGTACTTTTTTTTTCTTTTATATGCATTGCCAAGTTGTGCCTTTTTGTGATTATTTTTTTGAAAAAGGAGAAAAGAAAAAAAAAGATTTGGTCGGCTCTTGGTCAGAGGGGTCTTGTGTTCTCCAAATGCTGAGTCTGTTTTAGGTTTGTTTACAGTGTAGCCCTTTTTGTAAATGTTTGCATCCCCCCCCCCCCCCCCTTCTATCTCTCTCTCCCTCCATCCTCTGGATATATTTTGGAAAAATAAAAACCAGGATATTTCAAGCCAAGCCTCTGAACCTTCGATCTGTGTGAAGTGCATTGTTTGTTGTTTTTGGTTGTTTGTTTTGTCTAAAAATGTATTTATTTATTTATTTATTTATTTATTTATTTACTTGGGGGGGCTGATTCGAGGGAAGAGAGAGTGTGTGTGTGTGTGTGTGTGTGTGTGTGTGTGTGTGTGTGTGTGTGTGTGTGTGTTTTATTCCTTGGACGATACAAAGAAGCACAGCTTGCCAGTGATCTGAACCATACAGTAGTTGAATTTATTCATCTGCAACCATCATATGGCTGTCTGGAAAGGGACTAGGAGTCATTATAGTCGTGGATGTGCGGGGGATAATCTCACCCCAGTCGCGCTCATGTGTCAACGCTTTATTGAGTAGCCGACTCCAAGCTCTGACAGCTCTAGCTTGCTGTTAGCTTCCGCCCTGCTGGGAGACACGCCTGGGCTGATTTCACAACCGGTATCAGCCCGTAATGGCCGGAATGACGGACAATATTCCTATGCAGCCGGTACGGCACAAAAAACGCAACGACAACAAACACAAAATGGGGTAAGAGGAGCGTTCAATGGCGCAATCGGTTCTAAACGAGGACATTTTATCTGTTATTGTTGCTGGGTTAACCTGCTAGCTTGTCAGCTAATTCGGGGTGGGGGGAGTCTGGATATATTCGCTTGTTTATCGTTTCAGCAGCTTGTTTTGAATTGGTGAAATAACGCACTCGGTTCGTTTCGTTCTGTCAACTAGGAATGATTTTAGCTAGTAAACATAACGAGCTAAACACCATGAACACACCTACATCCTTGTTCCGGGTCGTGCAGGTGCGTGCTGCTGTTTTCAAGCCGAAATGTTCGAAACATGGCAGGTTTTTAAAGCAAGATTTGTAAAACTATTGAACACTGCGTTTCGTTAAACTGAGTGGAACCCGCTGGGTATGAAGCTGTACCTGTGAATGACTCGGAATAATCAATATTCGAGTCATCTTGTGTTTTTTGTTATGTATTCTTTGGTTTCAGTGGTCGCAGATTCGACACTGAGCTTCACTCTAAAGCACTGTTGTGTAAAATTGACATTTTATCGGAATTATCCTGGTATTGTATGCTAAACAGGTACTCCGTGGTCTAATATGGAACTGAGGATGGATGTGTATTTACACCCATCAGCCATGACATTAAAAACCACCTGCCTGATTATTGTGTAGGTTCCATTTGTGCCATCAAAACAGCTCTGAGCTGTCGAGGCATAGACTCCACAAGACCTCTGAAGGTCTGCTGTGGTTTCTGGCACCAAGATGTTCGCAGCAGATCTGTTAAGACCTGTAAGTTACGAGGTGGGACCTGTTTGTCCAGCACATCCGGAGATGCTCGATCGGATTGGGATCTGGAGAATTTGGAGGCCGAGTCGACACCTTGAACTCTTTGTCGTGTTCCTCAGATCATTCCTGAGCAGTTTTTTCACGGTGTGACAGGGCTGAAGAGGAATCTGTCATTAGGGAATACTGCTGCCATGTAGGGATGTACTTGGACTCCAACAATGTTCAGGTAGGTGGTACGTGTCAAAGTAACATCCACATGAATACCAGGACTTAAGGTTTCCCAGCAGAACATTAACTAGAGCATCACACTTCCTCCGCCGGCTTGCCTTCTTCCCATAGTGCGTCATGGTGCCATCTCTTCCCCAGGTAAGCGACGTACACGCACACAGCCGTCCACATGATGTAATAGAAAACATGACTCATCAAACTAGACCAGTTTTTTTAATCTATTGCTCCATGGCCCAGTTCTGATGTTCACGTGCCCATTGTAGGTGCTTTCGTCTATGAACAGAGGTCATCGTGGGCATTGTGGCATGACCCTGTTGCCGGTTAACAGACTGTCCTCCTTGGATCACTTTTGGTAGGTACTAACCACTGCATACTGGAAACACCCCAGAAGACCTGCTGTTTTGGAGACACTTTGACCCAGTCGTCTAGCCATCACAATCTTGCCCTTGTCAAAGTCACTGAGATCCTTACTTTTGCCCATTTTTCCTGCTTCCAACACGTCAACTTCGAGAACTGGCGGTTCACTTTCTGCCTAATATATCACACCCCATAATGAGGTAATCAGTGTTACTCACTTCACCTGTCAGTGATTTTAATGTTATGACTGATTGGTGTATGTATACATACAGTTCATTCTTTCATCTTCAGTCAGGGTCGTAGTGGTTAGAGCTTATCCACTGGGAACTCTGGGTCTGAAGTGGGGGTACACCCTGAATGGAATGCAACTCTGCCCCCATGCCACCATGTCATCCTGTACAAATATAATTAGAATATATTTTCATCTGGCACCTTTCTTTTACATAAGGGACACTGTGTAAACAGCCACACATTCTGCTATTACAGTCACATGACCATCATTTACCTCAGCCAAATGAGGTATATGGCGGTATCAGCAGGCTAATGCTCTGAAATATCAGAACATGGAAAGGTATTAACAGTACCTAGCACAGGTGTCAAATACGTGTCAAATACAACTACCATGGATGCCTAATGAGAACAGAAATGTCATTTTGTTAGATTTTGGATTCCGTCTGTTACCAGAAGCATTTCTAAGGCTCCATTTACTCGGGAGAACATTCAGTTACTTGTACATTCTTCAAAAAAGGGTTGTTTTTTTTTAAACAGTAATTGCCACCCTAGTGCCACCCTTGATTTTAATATGTTGTTGTATGAATGTGTGTGTGTATGTGTGGTTGCTTGAATTGGACTGGCATCACACCTGAGGTGTATTCCTGTCTTGCGTCCAGTGTCCCCGGATCCACCGTGACCCTCTCCAGGATAAAGACTGAAGATGAATAAACGACTAATACATTATACCTTACAAATAACACAGTTGACTTCCCAGGTTACTGTTTACATTGGATAGAAATAGCCAAACCACTTGTATTTTATGTTGTTTAAAAATGAAGGGAAGGGAATATTAGAACTTACCATATCTCAGCAAGTCATGCGCCACCATCTTCTATTTGCAATGGAAATTATTTGAAAGAATTGAAGGCACTTCATAATGCAAAGAGGAAGAACATTGTCATTTTTTTAAAAACCAAATTCACATCCCCCACTGTACTCAGTATATCTTCATTTCCATGAATAGGTACTTTAGTAAGCGGCTAAAACACTTATATAATCATTTGGTGCTACTCTATATTATATTCTGACATGTAAGAAGAAAACGCTGTGTATTCAGAAGGTCGTTTTTATTCAGATAGGAGTTGACAGAGAGGGAAAAAAAAGGCCCTGTATTTTGTCTTGTCATCGTTGTCTTAGATATGAAGCTTGTTTGAGAAGGGAGGTGGTTAGTAGATCAGTGTTACACTATACATGGCTGACGGACTTCGTGTTGAATTCAGTGCCTGGTTTAGAATGGAAAAAATGGCTGTGAAATAAAATTAAAAAAAAAACCCTGAGATTTGAAGTAAAAGACATGCGTTTTGTTTATAACAAAACCCTCAGCTTATTTCCCTCTGAGTATCTTTCCAGATGTAATCTCTTCTGCCTTGGTGATAGTTTTTGTCATGACTGTTGCTTATGGTTAACTATATTATTCTTCAGTTTGTGAGATTGCATTATTCATAACAGCCTTGTGAAGCTCTCTGTTCTTGCTTTAGTTATTCTGCAGTTGTTTTGGTTAGTTCTTGTAGAAGCTGTATCACTGTTGGTTCCGACCGAGGTAACATGGTGGTTAGGTTGTGACCGTGCGTGGTCATAAATTAATATACTGAGGAAATGAGTTAATATTTTGAGGCCACAAATTACGAGATGACCGGGAATTGCGTAACTAAAAAAGTTGTCGCACCGCATTGTGTAACTTGAGCCTATGAGTTAATATGTCGCAGGAACATCATTCATAATACACAGTCTCTAGTTATTCATTTGGAGAGAGAAATCTCATAAGGATGACGGTAGCTAATGCTATGCCCATGTGTCGCAATGCCAGTGACTTCAGTAGGACGTCATGCGTCATTCGAAAACATATTATTAAATCATCGGCCTGCTTAGGTTCCTGTGGCCACAATGGTGTAATTGAACTCGCAGATTTAATATATCAATTCATGGCCATGAGAACTTCATTCATGGGCTCGATGTATTATCTAGCGGCCTCAGTATATTGATTTGTGGTCATACCTTATTAAACAAATAACCACCACGTCACCTCATTGGCTCTGTAGGTTCCTGTAACAGCTGCAGAACTCTCCAGAGGTTATCTACAGTGCTGTGAAAAAGATCTCTTCTGTTTTCGTATATATATATATCGTACGGAATTGTTTCAGAAATTAAAACAGAAATCTAAGATCAAACAAAGGCAAGCCGAGTAAGCACAAAATAGAGTTTTTAAATGGTAATGTTTTTATTGAAGCAAAAAAAGTTATCCAATACCAATTGGGCCTGTGTGAAAATGTATTTGCCCCCGTAGTTACTAATTTCCGAAATCTATGAATTAGCGGGGTTCAGCTGGACTAGACACAACCAGACCTGATTACTGCAAACCCTGTTCAATCACATCAACACTTAAATAGAACTTTATCAACAGCACGAAGTTGGTTAAAAGGTCTTATCTAGTAACACAGTATGTGAAACACATTCTAGAAATTATGAGGAAGACGGTGATTGAAATATATCAGTCTGGGAAGGGTTATAAAACTATTTCAAAGGCTCCGGGACTCCAAAGTAGCACAGTGACAGCCAGGAAAAACGGGAAAAAAAAAAAAAAAAAAAAACACAGTGAACCTACCCAGAAGTGGCCGACCTTCCAAAATTCCTCCAAGAGCACAGCGATGACTCATCCAGGAAAGTCACCGAAAAGCCAAGGACAACCTCAAAAGGACCTACAGACCTCTCTTGCATCAATAAAGGTCACTGTTCAATTAGTTTTTCACATTGGTGATAGGTGTTGGATAACTTATTTTTTGCTTCATTAAAAAAAAAGAAGCTATATTGTGTATTTAATCAGGTTGCCTTTGTTTAATGTTGTATTTCATTGGAAGATCTAAAACGATTTAGTATGAGATATACACAAAAACAGAAGAAATCTAGTACTTCCTCACAGCACTGTAAATTAATTCATGGGCTCGATGTATTATCTAGCGGCCTCAGTTTATTCATTTGTGGTCATATCTTATTAAACAATTAACCAGCACGTCACCTCAGTGGCCCTGTAGGTTCCTGTAACAGCTGCAGAGCTCTCCAGAGTTTATCTACACAGGAAGAGTTCACCAATGTTAGTGAATTACGTACTGATTTAGACAAACAATACAAAATCACTGCAAAGTTACTGTTTACGTAGAATAGATTTTGCCTGTGGTTGAGGCTCGGAGATACTTTTATTGCACTAAAGTGAAATAATGTCATTTTCATGTCATGACCTTCTTCCCCTATTGTACGACGTCACTGAGGCCACGGAATCTCTCTGGAAATTCACTGCTCTTTTCTTTATTCATATTTGAATTTTAGTAGACTCTTTAGCAAAGCTCTTTATTTTACAGAGAACTTGATTTATCTATGGAAGGCCGTTTCCGCCACAAAGGGGGGGAAAAAAAATAAAACGTACATTTTTTTCTCTCACGATTTTGACTCTTTTTTTTTTTTTCCCCCTCAATATTGTGAGTTTAAATCTTTTTTTTTTCTTTCTCTCTTTCTCCGTGGCAGAAATGGGCTTCCATATTTATCTGAAATTGATCTGAGAACTTTTCCAGCGATGTGCGTTTCATAAAGGAAGAAACGAAGAGAATATTTAAACCAGACCTTTATTTATTTATTTATTTATTTATTTATTTATTTATTTATTTATTTAACTAAGTGATGTAAGTTTACCATTTTTGTCGTTACTGAGGAATGCATTTGCAACAGAAACTGAAAGAATTTAGCGTGCTTCGTAGCAGCACAGACGTTGGCTTGAACATTTGCTGTAAATTTAAGCTCGTCCTTAACAGCTGTATATGTTTCACTTTGGACAAAAGAATGAATAAATAAGCGGAAATAAGCGCAGCTGTATTTTTCAGGTGCTGCCCGTGGTCGCGGTGCTGTGGAGCGGGGGAATTTCGCCCTCGGACAGTATGGCTAGGCCACCCTGAGAAGAGGGAACAGCGGTACCCGAAGAACGTCATCAATAACCAAAAATATAATTTCTTCACCTTTCTGCCTGGGGTAAGACACAATAAATGTTCACCCAAGAGCACAGTGTTGGTTCTTTGTCTTTTGGAACAGATTACTACCGGCGATTCACTTCGGACGCTTGATATGTTTTCCATATTTTCCTCGCCTTAGCTAATCTTCGGTGATTTTCTTACACGGGCCGCTCCTAAAAACCACCATTTACCAGACTTTTGTTTAAAAAATGTTTGCATGCCAAATGACCTTCGATGACCTATCCTGTACGTAAGAATGAATCGAACAGCGTGATGGTGAATATTGAGGCACGACAACCATTTAAATCTCATTATACGGCGATATAATCGGTGAGATTGTGTAATACGTGAAGAGCCGCAGGTATGTCAGCTGAAACAAAGTATAACTTTTTGGTTAATGTAATCAGTGCTGTTATATACTCGCTGCCCACTTTATTAGGAACATTTTGGTCATTCGCGCAGTCGCACTGAAACTAGAGCGTCGGTCATGGTAAAAGAGCAGGTCCACTGCACAGCCTGCGTCCACTGTGACCTCAGATTCCTGTTCATGCCTGGCAGGAGCGGAACCCAGCGTGGTCTTCTGCCGTTGTAGACGCATCCACCTCAAGATTTGGCATACCGTGCATTCTGAGATGCCTTCCTGCTCACCATGGCTGTAAAGAGCGGTCACACGAGTTACCGTAGTTACCTCCTGTACGCATTCTGTGTAATCCGTTTCTGAACTACTCAAGCCATGCTCGTCTGGCACCGGCAACCATGCCATGGTCAAAATCACTGAGATCAGTGAGATTTCCCCTCATTCTGATGATTCATGTGCGCTTTAACTGAACCCGCATCTAGATGATTTTACGCACTGTGCCTTGCAACATGATTGGCTGATTGGATGTTTCCACTAATGAGCAGGTGTTCCTGTTAATCTGGCTGGTGAGTTTTATCAGCACCTCAATTGATGAATGTTATTAATATTGAAAATATGATGAAATATTATTGTCATAATTTTTTTTTTTTAATTATTATTATTTTTAAAATTATTTTAGTAATATTGCTTACATATGCACAAAATGCTCTGTGGTGGACATGAAGTGAAATATCGAGTGATGTTTTATTCTTCGTGAATCCTTTCGGTCGCCTCAGTGTTGTCGTTTCACTCGGTCACCTCCGTACATATTTGCATAAGGTTTACTTGCTGTTCTGAGTGTTTGTCTTCCGGGACGGGGGCTGAAATGTTCCACTCATAGTCTTCCCTGTAGAATGGATAGTTTTCCGAATATAGTGGTCATATTTTTCATTACCTGCGAGCATGACTTTTAAACATCATGCCAAGTTTTCTGTGATGAAAGTACAACCCATTATGTCTGCAGGTGCTGTTTAACCAGTTCAAGTACTTCTTCAATCTGTACTTCCTGCTGCTGGCCTGCTCTCAGTTTGTGAATGAACTCAGACTGGGGGCTCTGTACACGTACTGGGTTCCACTGGTGAGTCCAGGCCTTTGCTTGCTGTGGTGCCTTTTTTTGGCATGTGAAATATTTGTAATCCCCTAATATATGTATATTATATATACATTTTTTTGTCTGGCACAGGGCTTTGTTCTGATCATCACCATCGTGAGAGAAGCAGTCGAAGAAATTCGATGTTTTCTGCGGGACAAAGAGGTCAATTCACAGATTTATAGCAAGCTCTGCACAAGAGGTGAGCCGTTGTTTTCACTGGAATGCCGTGCAGCTGGATGATGAGGACTAGCAGTGTTTGTCTCAGAGAATAGATTTTTGTTGTTGTTGTTGTTGTGAATGTACATGTATAGTTGAGGTCATAAATTGACATAAACTTTGCAGAATCTGCAAAATGTTAAGAATTTGTAACTTCTTATATGCAGCATCTTCTGCATATTTGACCCCTTTCCAATCATCCTGTTCAAAAGTTTACACCCCCCCCCCCCCCCCCCCCCCCCCGTCTCTTAATGTATCGTGTAGTCGTGTACGAGTCCCTCGGTCGTCCTCAGTTTTAAAAAAAAGAGGATTCTTAAAATCATATAGTCGCTGTTGGAAAGGGGTCGAATATGCAGAAGATGCTGGAAAAGTAAAGAGTGTGGAGGACCTGGAGGATTTTTCTGAAGAACAGTGGGCGGTTTAACTGCTCAGGACGAACAAGGGACTCGTGAAGAACTCTCACACAACATAAACACAGTCGCTGATCATCCAGGTAACGACACACGGGATTAATAATCAAGCGTGTGTAAACTTTTGAACATGTGTGTTAATTCAGTTATTATTGTGTCTTGTGGACTATATGTAAACACCTGTTATGTGAAATAGTTTATTCAGGGCAGGACTAAATACACAACAAAATGCTATTTTTATGATCCGTCTTATTTTTTTATTATTATTAACATTTTGGAGATTCTGCAAGACGTACGTAAACTTATGACCTCCACTGTACAAGCATGTAAGGGTGTGTGTGTGTGTGTGAGCATTACTTAGTGCATTACTTAAGTGCATACTAAGTCATTGTCTGGGAAATATCAGCAACATTATGCTGTTGTCAGGATTTGGACGGTTGGTAAACGAGTATTAGTATCGGACCAGCGTTGGCCTGATTTGATTTGACAAACCTTCAATGTTCATTCGACATACTGACTTGATTTTTTTCATTCTGTGAGCACGTGTGATACTGATCAAACACAGACGTGGCAAATGAATCAGACTCTCCTTAAAGAATGCCGTTTAGTAGAACAGCAGAAGGTTGCAGAGTTGTTTCAGGATGTTAGTATTAGATCAGTATCGCAGATCAGCCAAATAGGAGAAACAAGTAGGAGCTGGAATAACAGTGGGCTGCGTGCACTCGGGTACGTGATGCATTTCTGTTTTGAAATTGTGCGGTTCTCACATTTCTGTTAGCACCGTTTACATTCGCCAGGCGTCCGTCCCTGTCTACACAGCGTTCTTGGAGATTTACCACCTTGAAGCTTCCACAGCTTCCCAGCTCAGAAGACGACGGTTAGCAAACCTCCGTCGCGTCCATTTCACCGTTTCCTCTCATATGAAGGTCTGTCGCAGACATTTCACTCCAGACCAGCCAGGTAAACCGACAGCACACAGTTTAAAGCCTTTCTCCAGCTTGCTCGAAAGAGCTGTGCGCCACAGCGCTGTTGACTGCTTGATTTCGATTAGTCAGGGGTGTTCGTCCGCTCTCTATAACGGCATCATCGCCGATATGGTGACGTTTTCTGTGGGGAGATGTTTGTTTTGCGCTCTTCGAGGTCGAAAAAAGATGTAACTTGAAGCTTTCAGGATGGTGGAGTTTACACTGACCTGACAAGTCGCTTATTAATTTTAAAAAAAGGGATGAATGTTTAGGGCTGCTGTAACATAAACTGATAACAGGGACTTGTTCCGCAGACATCCACAACCATAAACGAACAAAAAGTACAATGAGTCCTTCTCTCACTTTTATTTATTTATTTGATTTTAATCATGGGTAAACTGCTGTGGTATAAGAGGAAGAAAACACTTCAAGACGTAGTTATTGGAAAATGAATCAACTTTGCGCTTCATCAGGTTGCATCACACCACGCCGTTCTTGTTTATTTTCCTATGACAGTATAACCCACCACAGTACACGTTCGCCTCACGCCTCCAGGGTCGGGGGTTCGATTCCCACCGTGTCCCTGTGTGTGCGGAGTTTGCATGTTCTCCCCGTGCTGCGGGGGTTTCCTCCGGGTACTCCGGTTTCCTCCCCCAGTCTGAAGACACACATGGTAGGCTGATTGGGATGCCACCTGGGATAGGCTCCAGGTTTCCCCGTGACCCTGAAAAGGATAAGCGGTATAGAAGATGGATGGATGGAATCAACTGTAGAATAGTTTGAATTCTATAAAGGCGCCATTTTGATTTCATCATCAAAATGAATGACGTATCTCTCGTGTTCAGTTCCAAGCATGGCTGTCGAAGTGCATCCTATAAACCGGAATAGTGGCTTCTATCACATGGTTCCTTGATATTAATTGATATTCATTTCGTTGAAACTGTTCTCACAGTGCTGTTCTCACATCGCTGGCTTATATTTTACAACTGCTAAGCTGCCTCACTCATTAGGGCGGTAGGAATAGAAAAATATCAATTTAAAGTCCTATTTAAAGTGCCCCGTGTTCATTTATTTATTTATTTATTTATTTTAGTTATACCTCTGAGCTCTGGTATTCAATTTTTATTTATTTATTTATTTATTTATTTTAGTTATACCTCTGAGCTCTGGTATTCAATTTGTATTTATTTATTTATTTATTTATTTATTTTAGTTATACCTCTGAGCTCTGGTATTCAATTTTTATCTATTTATTTATTTATTTATTTATTTATTTTAGTTATACCTCTGAGCTCTGGTATTCAATTTTTATTTATTTATTTATTTATTTTTGGTAGATGTTTTCACAGAGCTGTATTTAAAAATATTACTATCAAATTCCCACGTTACATCCTCTACCTCCGATTTTCAGTATCGTCGCAGAGTACAATGACTTTTTTGATACCCTAAAGTGCTCATACCTGCATATGTGTACATGCTAATGTTTTGCATATGCCTCGTATGAGGTCCCTGCACAGGTTATAGGTCGCTGACCTTTTCCGAACAATTTTAGTCGTTAATTTGGAGTGGAGTGAGAGCACGCTCTGCCCACTTCCAGAACTCTTGTAAAGACTCATAGGAGGGTATTGTTGAGAAGTAAATGGAAACCTTGAGGTCTGGGAAATCTCAACAGAAACTCTTCGAGTGAAATTGAATACGCACCCGTGAATATCCACATGCGTAGTCCATGATTTTTTTTCGCTGAAATACCATCAAATAAATGCCAAAAAAAACCAAACATTAGTAGGAAACATCTATGGAAATGCGTCTGATTTTTTTTTTCTTTTCTAGATATATATTTTTATATGTATATACTTATAATATTCTATTCTAAGTTACTATATAAGGATATTTTAAGGCATTTTACAGCATATCGTATATTTATAATAATCTGCATCCACAGAGATTAAGAGTTCGTTGGCTTTGCTTTCCCCTTTCTTGTCTTCTCCCAGGAACCATGAAGGTGAAAAGTAGTGGCATCCAGGTCGGAGATCTTATCATTGTTGAAAAGGTTGGTGTGTTAATCAGCTCTGCCTTTGTAAAGGTTTGAGATCTTGTGACTAATGGCATCTTATCCTAATGAATGCTTGAACTGTTTTCCCTCCTTTAGAGATTTGTAACTTGACTCTTAAGCCAAACGTTATGGTGAAACATCTATCTATCTATCTATCTATCTATCTATCTATCTATCTATCTATCTAATCTGTAAAATGAAAATGACCATGAGTCCCAAAGTCATTTATAAACATCAGTTTAAATATTTAATCTCTGTACTATATACTCGAACTGACAGTTTTTGTGTTCTTTCTGAAATGCGTCTATATAAAATAGCATCGAGTGCAAACTATTGAGAGACTATATCATGTCCCCTCGGGTCAGTGCTTACTGTATGAGTAATCCTGTGTAATTCCTCTCAGGTATTTCGTGTTGTCTTTTGTTAAGCAGATTCCTTTTTCGTCGTGTGGTGTGTGTGCAGCTTGTTGTAAGAAGATTCGGTTGCCGGGCATGTAAACCCTGACGGTGTGAATGATCGGGCTAGGTTTCCGTCTGGCACCCTGAAGATATTCTTTCTCAATTAGCCCAGTTTTGTATCGAAGGAGCTCGCACGCTGCATTCAATTCGGATTTTGATGAAATATTTAGTGTCTTAATTCAAATTCACATGATAACTTATTTGACAACAGATTTAGATCAGGAGGTGGACAAATTAGTAGAGAGCTGGGATGGGCAGATTGAACTATTAGTTATTTATTCACAATTGCCTGGTGGACAAAGTACATTTAATATTTAACAACCGGAAAAAAGAAAACTGGACTGAAAGCCTACTGCTTATTGACTTGGCCATCTTTTCATTCAATACGTTCAACCTTAACAGGGCTAATGGTGATGTTGTATCTATAGCACATGCTTATGAATCCCGCCGTGCTCGGGCCACGTGTCAGAAGAATGGTTTTTACTAATTGGATTAATTCACATGCAGTAGATATTTTCAGAATCAGGAGCAAGCAAGTATGTGAAAACGCTGATGAACCCAAGCAAAACTGTCATTTAATAAAAAATGCTTTAACATATAAAGATGCTAGCCAGACACGAGTAATGTCTTTTACATTGTGATGTGAGAAGATCTCATAGCTGAATGACTTGCTGGTTTATTGTTGAGGGTGTAAACCTGATGTGCTACATTAGAAACTCTGTTAGATGATGATTCCAATCATAAATTGATATATAAACTCTATTAAAGTACTGAACTAACAACGTAGCTTGCTATACGTGATGGTATTATATTTTACGTTTTTTTAGTATAGTTAGTGTATCGGGCAACCAGCATAAAGGGACTGGGCAGCACAGTGGAGATTTTACCAGACTGGTGGGCTAGGTAATAAATTTATGAGTTGTACCCCCGAGTTGTTCAAAAGCCATGTGCAGCGTTTTATGACTTGTGCAGCTTTGATGGACTTTAAGTAACAGTCAAGGCAACGGATGATTTCCTTTAGGAATCACTTAATAAACAGTCGTGGATGCAATCAAAATGAAATATGATTGAGTTACTCTACCTAGTAGAGGAGACACCATAGTAGGTTGCCATGCCTCATTTTGTAAACATTTCTCCCCCATTGTTTCACTCTCTAGAATCAACGTGTTCCTGCTGACATGATCTTCCTACGGACCTCCGAAAGGAACGGTAAACATCTGTCACTTCATCCCAGTCTTACCAACCGAAAGAAGGGGGAAGACGCCAGTTCAGATTAGTTGAAGGGTTCCGTTTAAAATATGGACAGGCAGCCATTTTATGTCCTAAACGTCTCTCTGTGTGGAGAGACGGCGCGCCGAGTCACGCTATGGTTTTTGAATCTTGGTCTAAAAAAGCTTTTGCCTGCTCAGTTTGTTATGGCATGGAATAATCAAATCTCATCTTGACTGAGATTTCTTTTTGTCTTTCAAATGGCAAAGGCAGTTGGCGAGGAAAATCAAGACATGCAAAGCGATGCAGAAAATCGAAAGAATACACAAAACAAACAAATGCAAAGGGCAGAAGGACAGGGTATCATCTGAATAAACAAATGACCAAGAGATTGAAATTTGTTGCGTGCTAGGCAGAGTGTTGTTATTTCTCAAAAGCTCAACTGCAAGGTCATCTACAACAGTCCAGGTCTCAAAAAGAAAAGACGTCGACGTTATTATTACCAGAAACGATAAAAAAATAATAATAATGTCTGACGAGTAATAGCAGTTTTTGTTTTTTAATCTTTCAAACTAGTCTTGAAGGCCAGACCTTCAGTGCTCATCAAAATACAAACACAACCCTAAATACCTCTGGCTAAAATCTGAAGGTTTTCTTTAAAGATTTGGGGGGGGGGGGGGGGGGGGGGGGGGGGGACTTGCCTGCTTGATGTGTTGGTTTTTACGGGAATGGGTGCATTGTTATCCATCCTGCAGATGTAGACCATTAGGTCAATTATAAAGAGCCTAGGGTTCCACAGCCCCAGCTGGATGACTCATCTAAGGATGGGGGAAGGGATGTGAGGAAAAAAAAAAAAAATCTTGCATTTAAACCAAACTCTAGTTTCAGTCAGATGTGGTACTGTTTTTTTCTTCTTATTGCATAAAATCTCCTGTAAAATACATGAAAATGTAAATGTCCATGGGAAGACTGCTCTGGTAGCACGAAGGCATCACGCTCCACAGTGCCCTCTAGAGGCTAACAATGCACTTCAACAGTTTAGATCTACAGTAAATGCTTCATGTAAGCTCAGAGAAACTGTACTGCTTAACCACATGTACTGAATAAATGATGCACTCTCAGTACTGCTGTAAGTTTGTTTTTTGTTGTTGTTTTTAAAAAAAAAATCCGTCTGTTCTTCTCAAGGCTCATGCTTCCTGAGGACTGACCAGCTGGATGGAGAAACAGACTGGAAACTGCGCCTCCCAGTGGCCTGCACTCAAAGACTCCCCACTGCGGCAGTGAGTTATTCAGTAAATTCACAGCGTTTAGAGATTCAATATGTCAACCGGCATTAAATGGATGGCACACGCTTGCTTCTAGGACCTTCTACAGATCAGGTCTTTTGTGTACGCTGAGGAACCCAATATTGACATCCATAACTTCATCGGGACCTTTACCAGGGTGAGTACAGATGTGCTCATATGAGGCAGTGTGTCCTAAATGTTCAAGGAAATCACATCAACTCACCAGGAATCTGTTACTTTTAGGAGGACGGAGACCCTCCTGTCAACGAGAGCCTGAGTATTGAGAATACGCTGTGGGCCAGCACTGTTGTTGCCTCAGGTAAACAAAGCTGTTACACCGTTTCATTGTATTCCTGTGTGGGTACTTATCCTTCATGTATCTTATTGTGTGCTGTGTACAGGTACAGTGATAGGGGTTGTGATTTATACCGGCAAAGAACTTCGCAGTGTTATGAACACGTCCAATCCAAGAAATAAGGTACAGTTTACAGTGGGGTACAAATTTATGTTAATAATAATACTACTACTAATAATAATAATACTATGGAGCCATGGTGGCTTAGTGGTTAGCATGTTTGCGTCGTACCTCTGAGGTTGGGGTTCGATTCCTGTCTATGCCCTGTGTGCGTGGAGCTCGCGTGTTCTCCCCATGCTTCAGGGGTTTCCTCCGGGTTCTCCGGTTTCCTCCCCCAGTCCAGACACATGCATTGTAAGCTGATTGGCATTTCCAAATTGTCCTCAGTGTGTGAATGGGTGTGTGCGTGTGTGTGCCCTGCGATGGATCAGCACTTGGCACCCCATCCAGGGTGTCCCCCGCCTTGTTCCTCGAGTCCTCCCTGCGACCCTGTCCGGTTTCCTCCCCCAGTCCAAAGACATGCATGGTAGGCTGATTGGCGTGTCTAAAGTGTCCGTAGTGTATGAATGGGTGTGTGAGTGTGTATGTGATTGTGCCCTGCGATGGACTGGCACCCTGTCCAGGGTGTACCCCGCCTTGTACCCCATGCTCCCTGGGATAGACTCCAGGTTTCCCAGTGACCCTGAAAAGGATAAAGCGGTGTAGAAGATGGATGGATGATAGATGGATTAGCAGTGATGGCTTCTGTTAAGCTCATCTAAAAGCCACCAGTAATAGGATTACGCAAAACTCACATCTACAAATACGGTATTGGCGATGGCCAAACGTAAAGCGAAACATTTTAACAGTCAGAGCATACATCTTCATTTCCTCAAGCTCACTTTGAGCAACATTTGTCTTTATATGACCCCGTTTTCTTGCACAAACCCATATCGTGCTGATCGATGATGTAAGCAGGACGTAATAATTGGCTTTAAGCAGGACCCATTGTTCGAGGATCGTTATCATTTCATCTGATCAGACAGTCTGATCTAAAATTCAGCCAAGATTTGATTGAGATCATTTCGTACCGTGTGACGAGTAATAATCTTAAAAGGCCGGCTTAAGGCTATTATTAAACAGATTAAAAACGTGTTGCCATTTAACAGAAAAAAAAGTTTTATTTAGTTTCTTTTATTAACTTGGGAAAATAAACTTCAGCTTATGAATTTAATAATGAATGTACAGGACCATCAATGTTATCAAACGATGTTTTACGTTGTGATGATGTACTGTAAAGTGGCACTTTCAAAGTTACGTTTATTTTTTTTCTTCATTTAAATACTTTTTATCGGAATTTTATCCCGATCTGGTGCCGTAGATTGGCCTTATCGACCTGGAAGTAAACTGCTTGACCAAGATTCTGTTCGCGGCCCTGGTGGTGGTCTCTCTGGTCATGGTGGCTCTGCAGCACTTTGCCGGACGCTGGTACCTCCAGATCTTCCGTTTCCTGTTGCTCTTTTCCAATATAGTGCCCATCAGGTGAGGGCTTATTTTATAATCGGCATATTTTACGCAGTGTAGCGCGTACACCACTACGACAGAGTACCGTAAAGGAGACGTGAAATAGTCAGACCATTAACATTGCTGTTCTACTGGTAATACCAGGAAGTATAGCATTTATCACACGGTATATAAAAATGTGAATATTGTATCGGCTGAAGCATTAAAAGTGCTTTTCACATTTATTTATGCTAATGTCCGTGTACATACAGTACACAAAGTACTGACTTGCACTGTTTAGAACAGCAATTTCTAACAGTAGCATCCCGCATGTAAAAATGTTCTACGCCGTCTGGTTGTCAGTTTGCGTGTGAACCTGGATATGGGCAAGATGGTGTTCAGCTGGATGATCAAGAAAGATTCAAAGATCCCTGGAACTGTGGTCCGAGCCAGCACCATCCCAGAGCAGCTTGGACGGATCTCGTACCTCCTCACTGACAAGACAGGTGAGGATCAGATTTTGTCCGATTGATAAAAAACAGTAAGGTTTAGACTACGCACAAGTTGCGAATTCGGAAGCGCCTTGTTGAGGAGAACGGTCAGAGGACAGTGGTCAGACTCCTGCTGTACTTATTGGTGCTACACTATAAAATAGTTTACAGCCCGCGTTCTGTGTATTTATTGTCTTGCGCCCGTCTCACACTTGCGCTTGTCTAGTGTACTACATTCTGTGTTTCAACATTTCGTTCTGATGTGTACTAGCTATGACTTGACTTCACGTGAGGTTGGTTCAGGTTGGCGGGAAGTCTACAGTATCTCATATAACCACTCTTTACATCCGCGGTGAGCAGAAAAGCATCTGAAAACGCACAACATGTCGAGCCTTGAGGTGAAAGTCCTACAGCAGAAGAAGAACACATTGGTTTCACATCGTTCCTGTCAGACAGGAACAGGAATCTGAGGCTACATTAGGCACAGGCTCATTGAAACCGGACCTTTGAAGATCAGAAGAAGACCAGGCAAGGTTTTCCCAATCTTCAACTACCCAGTGTCGGTGAACCTGTGCCCACTGTAGACTTTGATTTCTGCTCCTGTCTGACAGGAGTGGAACCAAGTGTGGTCTTCGTCTGCTGTAACAGTAACTCTGCTTTGCATTGGGCTGCATCACACCAACTCCTCGTCGGTTTATTTCCCTATAACGTGACCCGTCTGGCTTTCTTCTTTACTTATTAAAGACATTACCTGAATGCTTGACGTGCCACGTGACTACATGGCCGGCATATGAAGGATAAATGACCATGCCTTCCAATGACTTTAAACTAAAAGCCTTGCTAAACTAATGTAAAAATATATTTTGCATTAGTAGTGTTAGCTTTCGAACAATCGTTTTGTCTTCAAATCCAGTCAAATATATTGTTGTTAACGGCAAAGCTCAAAAGGACCACATAATATTTCAAGTCTCAAGGTGAGTCAGAAAAAATATATATATATATATAAAAAGCTGCTGTATTTGAAGCTAGATTTATGCCCAGTAATCCAGCGAATACTGCAGTGTCCCATTCGTGAGACTGAAATAAAAGCAGTGTGCCGTGTGGTGTGAAAGCTGATAGTACTGAAGTGACTTTAAGGATTGTAGACAGTAGCTCAGGTCTTTTCAGCGCAGTTTAGGTGCCGTGCTCTCGGCAAAGATGTGTCACTTATTAGAATTTAAAGCCAACTCTAACCTTTTAGTTTTTTTTTTTTTTCCTTCCCTGACCTTAAAATCTCCCCTTCTGATTTATGACACCGAACGATAGATGCTTCCTACGTAAAGGGAAAGAGTGAGCTGTAAAATAGTGGACAACGGAAGTGTGACTCAAACATTGGTGAAACACTGTTTAGTAGAATGTGATCTGCTGAGGTGTCAGGAAACACATACTAAGCCTTTCTGGCATTACTAAGCGTTTAGATTTTATGGTCTGATTTTGTGATTTTAAGAGAATGGAATGGAGGGTCTGGAGGGCAGACCAGGTTTGACCATCCATCCTCTGGAATTTTTTTTTTTTTTATTTCCTCGTCCAAGAAAAGTTTGGAAAGTTGTCTGATTTTTTAAATAAATAAATAAATGAAAGAATGTAATGAATAAAACAATGTTCAGTCGTACTGTCCAGGACTTAATTTTTAAACTTCATATGAAGAGTTAAAGAGTGTCAGAATAGTTGGCCAAGGTTACAGCTTCACCTCGGTCTGTTGCAAATCGCTGACACCGCAGACTCCTTACAAAAATGCATGCAAAGATTTTTAAATTCATTAAAGCAAAAAAAAAAAAAACCCTATAAAAGTCCCTGAGTGAGTTGTTACTATAGATACGATTACGTATTAGAATGAGCACGTTAATGCAAACCTGTGATTTGCATCAGGGCCATGCTGTAGAAATGAATTAACACCTGGTGACCAATCAGAATCGAGGATTTGATTATTATACCAGTGCTGAGATGCAATATTGGTAGTTCTTTGTTGTTGTTTTGTTGCTTTGTTAGTTTTTTTTTTTAAAAATCATTTAATACATACAGTAAATGTTAAGTGTTTATCAACAAATAAAAACAACAAACCTGTTTACCTCAAGCATGTGTAACTTCAATGTTTTCAACGCAGCGAGAGTTTCAGTAATAACCTTTATCTATACCTTGTTGTTGTGTCTTGTTGAGATAGGCTATCGGTGTTTTCAGTTACCAGCTATTTCATTTCAGTCAGCTGTTCTGATTGGTTGAATGATTTGTTCTGGCAGGGACGCTCACACAGAATGAAATGGTGTTCCGGCGTCTTCATCTTGGCACCGTGGCGTATGGGATGGATTCCATGGATGAAGTGCAGAGTCATGTGTTCAGCGCCTACACTCAGGTAACTGAAAACATCTCGGCAAGTAAATAAGGGAATATCCTGGCGTATGGTCTTGCCAGGGTGTGTGCTAGATCATGCAGATTGGTTAATTCGAGCGTTAAAGTAAACTTTCTAAGCTCACGTTCTTAATCTAACCGTTGTAGTAAGTTCAAGTTGCCCAGAACTTCCATAATGACAAAAAAGGTTGTTAAGAGTATAGGAACGCAAATCACATATGGCCATTCCTTCAGCATGTGCCTCATAACCCCTTAAGGACATGCTTTGTCCCTTTGACTTCTGAAGTCATTAAAGCAGGAAGCAGGATTTGCTTGTCCCCTGCCTCTTAGTGGCTAATTTAATAACTCTGCCATTAACCCCTTAAATATACGGCCCAAAAATAGCCTGCGAAATGCTAAAACGTATTGTTTCAACTTTCTGATACATCTGGGAGCTTTTATAGCTCCTCTCTGAGGACTGAAGAAGGACATTTGGCTGACACACAGTTTTGTCATTTTGTCAGTGGGCATAGTTAAAAAGGTTTAGCCTCATTAGTTTAATTCATTATTAAGTATAGTTTATAGTTTGCGCACAGAATTTATTAGTATTATTATTATTATTATTATTATTATTATGATTATGATTATTTTACCCTTATTATGCCCCTGTTCTCTCCCCTTAGACTTGCCATTGCCACTGTGTATTATCTTGTCGAATTGTTTGACATGATTTCAATATTTAGCTCCTATAATGCCTTTTGTCTCTTGCCTCAACCAGGCCAATAGTTCAGCAGGCCTGCATTCCTCTACATTATTATTATTATTATTATTATTATTATACTGATAGCTTTTTTTGTCTACCCCCCATTTTCCCAGCCTCCACATGACCAGCCGGCCTCCAGAGCACCAGCCACCACTAAGGTGAGGAAGACGATCAGTAGCCGAGTGCACGAGGCGGTGAAGGCCATTGCCCTGGTGCACAACGTGACACCCGTGTACGAGGGGAACGGCGTGACCGAGCAGGCCGAGGCCGAGCAGCACTACGAGGACACGTGCAGGGTGTATCAAGCCTCCAGCCCTGACGAGGTAACAGTCTTCACCAAATTACAGCCAGTCTTTGAGGGTTCACTGGAATACAAAGGATTGGAATGTTGTAATTGATCAGCCATGCCACTTGTAAAAAATTTCATATGAAAGTATGCGACGTATTCAAAGGGTGCCATGACCACTAGAACTTATTGAAGAAAAATCTTTGTAGAAATGGCATTCAGTTGAATTCACATTTATTTGTGTAGCTCTTTTTAACAATAGACATTACCACAAAGCAGGTTTACGGAAATCCGGATGTAGATTTGGAATCGTTCTCGTAAGGAGTTTAACCTTCATTCTGTCTTTGCTATTTCAGTTAAGGGCCTGGACAAAACAACATTTGCATAGTGTGAACACTGGTTAACATATGTCATGAGGAGGAAACTGCAACGTACTGCTATAGCTTAAGATTTATCCTATTAAGACTAAAAACTCTCCTATAGGATGCAGTGCATCTTTGCTGATTTGCTTAGCATATGTGGTCTTTTGTGGTTACTGGGATTAAGTCAAGGTCAGTAGGGAAGTGCGGTTTGGTGGTGACGCAGACCGGGCCTACACACACACTCACTCACTCTCACTACAAGTAAGACAGCTTGCACTACCAGACTATGACTAAACGTAGCCTCACGTACGTCTACTTCTCGGTGCTGGGAAAGAAATTATGGATATCTGATGTAGACTAAGCTTCTAAATACGAGTATTGTTTATAGTTTTATACTTCCACCGTGATTCGACAGACAGCGAGGGTGTCAGATTTCCAAAACCCAGAGCCCTCAGGACTCTCAGTGATCTTTAATTTACCAAAGCAGATGTTTTGTGGGAGTGAGAAAATGGATATGGGTTATTTACCTTTTCAGAGGTAACTGCATCAACCTAGGCCATGTTCTAAGCTCTTACTAAAAAAACATGACGTACCCAGTGGTGAAATGAAAGCAATAGGGTCAGGCCTCATTTGTTGACTGTGGTGGCTGTGGTTTAGCAGTGGAGCCTGCTTACTCTGGTCCATCTGGATACTGTGAGATATGTCATTAGCAGCTAGTTGTAAAGGGCATAAGAAATAAGGTTTTTGATCTCTCCCTAACCTCTGGTCTGGAAGTTATTGGGCAATAACTTCTGCCTCCCAGAAATCTCAACCCCCCCCCCCCCCCCCCCCCCCCCATCTCCCCCTCGACCCCCTTCAGCATTACACTAATGGATGTCATCTGGTTTGTCTTATCTTCAATCGTACACTGAAACGTGGCTGGCCATTCAGTACAAATCCACACCAAAAATAGTGATTTTTTTTTTTTTTTTTATTTATTATTTTTGTTTATAAGTTACGGTTCCCGACAACTCCGTGTGTCTCTTGGTGTCTTGGGTATGTTCTTAAGTATGCTCTTATCGGTGTTTATAAATTTGGATTCCAGTTTTGGGTTTTACTATACGTTTTTGGGTTCCATGCAGCCAGTTTTTTTCTAAACTAAATTCAGCTTTTTCTTTTCTTTTTTTTTTTTTTAGATCGAGTTTTGACTAAATTCTGATTTATTTTTTTATATTCTGATTTATTTCCCTTAAAAAATATTTTTAGACTAGACTAATTCTAGAATAACTTTTTGTATAAATTATTTGACTAAATAAATGTTTAGACTAAATTAAGCTTTAAAAAAAATAAATTCAGCTTTTTAAAATCTAAATTATATTTTCTAGACTAAATTCAAGATATATATATATATATATATATATATATATATATATATATATATATATATATATATAATATATATTCAAAACTATTCAGACTGAATTAATTTTTTTCTTACACTAAATTCAGACAAAATTTTTCTAAATTTGGACTAAATTATTTATTTCATTCACTCATCTAATCTCAATTCAAATTCTGACTATCTTTTTGAAAGTTCTTTTTTGTCTAAACTAAATTCAGCTTTTTTTTTTAAAGTTTAAATAATGTTTTCTAGACTTTCAGACTAAATCAATTTTTCTCTTACACTAAATTCAGACAAAATTCAGCTTTTTCAGACTAAATTCAAGCTAATTTCATACTAAATTGTTTGTGTCTAAGTGAAATTCACTAAACTCAATTCAGGTATTTTCTAGACCAAATTCTGAATACTTTTTAGAGTACATTTAGAATAAATACATTTTTTTCTAAACTAAATTCAGACTAAACTCAGCTTTTTATACTAAATTCTGGCTTTTTTCCACGATTAAATGTAGACTAATATTTATTTATTTATTTATTTTTATTCAGTTTTTCTACATTAAGTTTGAGAATAAATTCTTTCCCTCATGGTCCGACGGCGAGGATCTTGCGTTCTCACCACCGCAGCCCGGATGGGATTGCTGGGCAGGGAACCAATCCAGCAGAACCATTCAGGGTTTTGACTGACAGCCATTCAGTGCCAGTGCACTCCCAGTGTCGGTCCCAAGCCTGGATAAAATGGGAGGGTTGGATCAGGAAGGACATCCGGAGTTAAAAAAACAAACTGTGCCGAATCAAATATACGGATCACATAGATGATCTGATGTGGCGACCCCTAACGGGAGCAGCCGAAGAACCTCAACAACAACAGCAGCAACAACATTTTGACTAAATTCAGTTTTAAATTCAGTTATGGTTCTCTGGAATTAATCCCTGAATTTTTTTTTCTAAACTAAGTTTTGTCTGTTTTTTTTTTATTAAATGTAAATTCAGTGTTTTGTTTTTTTTCTAGACTAAATTCAAAGCTTTTTATAGACTAAATTTAGACTTAATTATTATTATTTTTTTGTCTGTTCAACAAATTAGGCCTGATTGCTGCATAGCAAAACATCAAGCTATACGAATCTGTTCTCTTTCCTGAATCACTACTAAGCATTTCAAATGCACCGAGATCCTCGGAAGCCTTTAGAGACAAACCTAATGACTCCTTGTCTTCCTCTGTCATGTGCTAGGTGTCACTGGTACAGTGGACTGAGAGTGTTGGACTGACTCTGGTGGGAAGAGATCAGTCCTCTATGCAGCTGAGGACCCCTAGTGGTCAAATCCTCAATTTCACCATCCTGCAGATTTTCCCTTTCACCTACGAGAGCAAGCGCATGGGAATCATAGTGCGTGTGAGTATCTCCTATCAAAGCCGGTCGTTTCACTAGTTAACACAACTCGAGAAGCAAAGATTGCTGAATATTTTTCAGAAGACTCACTCAAACCACATATCTGCCATGTTTCTTTTGGGAATTTCACTAAGAAGACAGCCACACCGTGTTGTTTGTTTTGGCTAGGGGTGATCTGAGAAAGCAGTTCCCCTCCTCTGAACCTGATGACTAAGTCTCTCCAGGCGGGAATGGCTCACTATTGTTGCTGGCTTGGACGGGAGCCTATATTAGTGTACTTGAGGAAACTAGAAATTAATGGGGGTTTCCTTTTGATATCCGTTCAAACACCTCCAAGGACTCTTTGAGAACATGCAAAGCAAATCTTTCTTGCTGTGGGGTGAAAAACAAGATGCACACACATGTATCATGTTTGTAATTCATCATCATCATCATGGTTATCACTGTGGCTTTAAACTAAGCTCTTAAAGGCAGTTTCCTTTGCTACGGAGAAGAAAAAAAAAACTTCTTTTATTATGAGAAGAAAAAAAAAACGAATGGCGTGCTCGCTGATGGTGTAAAGAAAAAGGATACGATTCAGCCACTTCAGTATTGTAAATTTAAGTATGTAATATTAGATTTATTGAGATAAAGCATGATGCGCTAACCAGGTAGATATTTGATCATCAGACACTTTGTATGTCTCACTGCAGGATGAGACTACTGGAGAGATCACATTTTATATGAAAGGAGCTGATGTCGTGATGTCTGGAATAGTTCAATACAACGACTGGTTGGAAGAGGAGGTATTTGAACTTTTTCTTGGTCATAAATCAGTAATATAATACGGCACACAGTGGTGGGAGGCAGCTCGAGGCAAAGCCGTGTGACTGTTCTCACCCTGAAGTCGATTGTTTTCCTGTAACGGCATTTGATCTGTTTACGTGTTTTATTCCTCCGATACCACGGCAGTTTCCCACCGACTGCAAGGTTAATTTATTAATCGGCAATACGTTGTGTTTTTAGTTTTTACATTTATAGTTACAACCCCAAATCTGAAAAAGTTGGGACAGTATGGGAAATGCTAATACAAGCAAAGAGGAGTGATTCGTAAATGTACTTTGACTCGTGTTTAAATCAAAAACGTATAAAAGACAAGGAATTTGATGTTTTATGTAGTCAGCTGTATAGTTTTTTGGGGTTTTTTTTTGAAGATAAACTTTTATTTTGAAATTGATTCATGCAACACTTTTTTTCCAAAAAAGTTGGGACAGGGGCGGTTTAAGACTAATAGCGATGTGAGAAGTAGGAATAAGAAGGTGATGTGAAACAGGCGAGGCAGTCGTCTAATCATTGTATATAAGGAGCCTTCAAAAAGGCCCAGTCCTTCAAGAGCGAGGACGGGTCAAGGCTCGGCAATCTGACGACAGATGACACGTTGAGAACAATATTCCCCAAAGACAAATCGGTAGGATTTTGGGCATTTTACCTTCTACGGTGTACAATATAATTATAAGATCCAAGGTCAAATCTCGGCGCGTAAAGGGCGAGGCCGAAAACCACTTCTGAATGCGTGTGGTCTCCGATCCCTCAGACGTCCCTGTTTTATAAACCGTCATGAGTCTGTAATGGAGATCCTGATATTGGCTCGGGAATACTTTGGTAAACTGTTGACAGTAGCACAGTGGAATCGTGTTTTGAGGTCCGACGAGTCGACATTTCAAATAGTTTTTGGACAAAACAGCCGTCGTGTTCTCCGGGCCAAAGAGGAAAAGGACCATCCCCAAAGGTACAAAAGCCAGCGTCTCTCATGGTATGTGGGCGTGTCAGTGCCCATGGCAGGGGTGACTCACACACCTGTGAGGGCAGCATTAATGCAGAAAGATATGTGCACATTTTGTAGCAACATACGCAGCCATCCAGAGCAGGACAACGCTAAACCACATTCTGCTCGGATTACAAGCGCATGGTCGCGTAAGCAGAGAGTGCGGGTGCTAGCATGATCTGCTGCAGTCCTGACCCGTCTCCGATTGAGAACGTGTGGCGTGTTATGAAGCGCAAAATAAGGCAACGAAGGTCCTGTACAGTTGTGCAGCTGAAGGATTGCATAATGGATGAATGGGGGAAAATTCCACTTGCTAAGCTTAACTAACTGGTGTCTTCAGTGGCTCTTTTTGTTAGTTAGTTGTTTGTTTTTTTTTTTGCATTTACCATACTGTCCCAACTTTTTCGGAATCAGGATTATACGTATAAATGTTGACTGATTGATGGGTTTTGCTGATTAATTGGCAAAAATCAACATCGATAGTTTTCCCCTTTTCGCGTTGTTGCGGGAGCAGCTGAGAAAGGTCCGCTGTCGTTATACAGTACGAGAGCGGCCTCTAGAGGTGAAATAAAAACAATCACTTAAATTTTGTTGTGTTATTTAAAGTGTTATTCGATTAATTTTTATTAGTCTCTATTTTTATTAGTTTCTTGGAGTGTTACTTTTTGGTTCAGTTTGGATGTATGTCTTTTATTTACTTTAATATTTATTAATAGTTAATATATATTTATATATCTATTTCATTAAAAAAAAAAAGTACAGTACATTTTCGTGGTGCAGTCAGTACTGTTTAATTTTGTATTTTGATTTAAATACTGTCAGAGCTGTGCTGTTATAGAACATTTGATAATTCAACCATGCTGTGGTCTAAAATACAAATACTTTAGTGTTTTTATTTTTATTTAATTTTTTTTATTCATTCTTACTGTCTGGCAGTGTGGGAACATGGCCCGTGAGGGGCTGCGAGTCCTCGTGGTGGCTAAGAAATCTCTGACAGAGGAGCAGTATCAGGATTTTGAGGTGAGTCGTATTTAAGATGCGACATATTGAGGCAAATAACAGCTTGTGACTATAGGACGTAATTAAAAGAACTGTTAAAGGATTGGCGTACTGTAAAATAGTCCAGATTGCAAAAAAAAAAATAAAATAAATAAAGGGATATATTAGTAGTTTAGGAAAGACTATATAGATCAAGATCTCATTCAGATTTATCATCGCAGTATGGGAAAACAAAGGGAGTGCTCAGACTGTTGAAGCTCGATACGGTTGCCTGACTGTGATTTGACTCTCAAATAACACACACCTCAGCTGACCTTAATGTTTATTTCCAGAGTAATCCATACTGAAACATTTGGGAAAGACATCAGGGAGACATCGAGTTTATAATATATGGGCTGCTAACCGAAGCAGGAGTTATGGGCGCAATAACACGCGCACCTATGGAAAAGAGCGCTGGTATCTGAGCTCCGAACCTGTGTCTCCTAGTATTATTAGTATTGTTGTTATTATTATTTAAATTTTCCTAGCCAGAATATCCAGGTGCAGATTTAACTTTAGATATCTGTGCAAGTTGCTGAGGAACCGTTACAACATCAAAAACAGTTTCAAAACAAGAGACACAGCAACAAGTTTTCCATAGGGATTGCCCCAAAATGTCATAGTATTGGTTGCCCAGCTTATACACATGTGTGTACACACTCACACACACACAGAGAGAGAGAGAGAGAGAGAGAGAGAGAGAGAGAGACCCGCCCACACACACAAGACTTTCTAACCCCCTTTCTAACTGCTAGAGTGTATAATTGTGTGTGAGCTGGTGGGCGGCGATGACTCAGTGTGTGTGTGAGTCACCAAGTGAGAGTGTGTTCCTGTGTGACTCACGCACACATTGTGTTGCCTTTATCTCATTCACTGGTTAAGGGCTACGCCCTCCACGCTGCAATTTGGCATTTGGCGGCCGCATATTATGGCACTGGACATATTTGCTTGATTTATAGGATCATTCGTGGGCTGAGTTTAAGCGTGTAGCCAACTTCAAAACAAACAATCTGGTTCTTTCCATGTTGTGGAATTACTTATTTATAGCTACGGATGCCCGTAGATTTCTCACACTCGACCTGCGTCAAACCACTGGCTTTTAAGTAATCTGGCATTGTAAGGTGACGTTTTGTGTATAGACGTGCGTATCAACGCATGTCGCGTCTGTGTTGTATTCCTTCACGGAATATTATCGTGAAGTAGCTGCCAATATATACAGTGGTGCTTGAAAGTTTGTGAACCTTTTAGAGTTTTCTCTGTTTCTGCATAAATATGACCGAAAACATCATCAGACAGGTCCTCAAAGTAGATAAAGAGAACCCAGTTAAACAAATGAGACAAAAATATTATACTTGGTCACTTACTTATTGAGCAGAAAGGATCCAATGGTACATATCTGTGAGTGGAAAAAGTATGTGAACCTTCGCTTTCAGTATCTGGTGTGACCCGCTTGTGCAGATAAACGTTTCCGGTAACTGTTGCTTGGAGGAGTTTCAGCCCGTTCCTCGGTACAGAACAGCTTCAACTCTGGGATGTCGGTGTGTTTCCTCACATGAACTGCTTGCTTCAGGTTCTTCCACAACATTTCTGTTGGATTACGGTCAGGACTTTGACTTGGCCGTTCCAAAACATTCACTTTATTCTTCTTTAACCGTTCTTTGGTAGAACGACTCGTGTGTTTAGAATCGTTGTCTTGCTGCATGACCCACTTTCTCTTCAGATTCAGAGCATGGGCAGATTTTTTTGACTGACATTTTCCTTTAAAGTTCGCCGGTATAATTCAGAATTCATTTTTCCATCAACGATGGCAAGCCGTCCTGACCCAGATGCAGCAAAACTGCCCCCAAACCCTGATACTACCCCCACCATGTTTCGCAGATGAGATAAGCGTTTTATTCTGGAATGTAGTGTTTTCCTTTCTCCAAACATAACGCTTCTCATTTAAACCAAAAAAAGCTCTATTTTGTTCTCATCCATCAACAAAACATTCTCCCAACAGCCTCCCGTGATCTTTATCAAACTGCTGAAGGGCAGCAATGTTTTTTTTTTTTTAGCGAGCAGTGGCTTTCACCTTGCGCCCCTGCCATGCACACCTTATTGTTGTGAAAATCTGATGATGTTTTAGGTCACATGTAGATATATAGAAAATTCACAAACTGTACTGTACTGTAATATTAACACCCGGAATGTTGAATTGCACGGAATGTTTGCTACTGAAAGGGTGTCTGTAGATCCTTTAAAAGTACCAGCTTACGAAATGAAAGGTCTTAATAGTTATTAGTTTTGATAGTTTCTTATTCATTTCTGTAATTTAAATGTCATTCAAAATTTTAAGGTCAATTTCGTCCGTTTTTTATTTTATCTCATGTCAAAAACATCTCAAGTGATACGAGATGACCCGCACATGCAGTACTGCGTAAAAGTTTTAGGCACATGCAAAGAAATTGCCTTCAAAACAATTAAATGTTTCTACATTAAAAAAAAAAAAAAATACGGAAAAGAGCAGTAAATAAAACAAAGTCGATATTTCATATGATAAAATTCAAAGTAAAAATAGCAGTCTGTAAATGTTATTGAGCTTCTTGCAGAACCAGACACGGTTCTTCTGGAGACTGTCGCACTTGTTTCTTATTTTTGCAGCAAAACAGCAGCCTTCATTGTGTTTTTTTTTGTCTGAAAAGTGTCTCTTACGTAATATCCTGCTTTCTTTACTGACATACAGACATTTTTCTGTAACATTTCATTTTGTGCTGTTAAACTAATGTTTGGGAATCTGAAATGTTTTTTTTTTTTTTGTACTGACTGGATAATGTAGAAGACGTAAAATAAAAAAAATCTACAACAAAGTTTGGACTATAAATAAATAAATAAATAAATAAATAACGTGACTAAGACTTTTGCACCGAAACCGCAAAGACGTGATGTTTTGTCAGATAAGACATGTCCGAACGTGTTTGTGTCCTGTAGGCACGCTACGTCCAGGCCAAGTTGAGCGTCCACGACCGCTCGCTTAAGGTGGCCACGGTCCTCGAGAGTCTGGAGATGGAGATGGAGCTGCTGTGTCTGACCGGGGTGGAGGACCAGCTACAGGCTGATGTGCGGCCGACGCTGGAGATCCTGCGCAATGCTGGCATTAAAGTGAGACGCTTCTGTTTACCTAACATTTACTGTTTACTTCCAACGCCCGGCCAAGTTCTGTTAGTCAGGTTCAGACGCTTTATGTAGTACAGGGTGCACAGTCAGTGTCTAGAATTATTGGCACCCTTCTAGAAATTGAATATATAAATCGTACAGACTTTTAAGCGAGTCTAAAATATAGGGAACAGCTTTATTTTAACACAATATTCTTTCTTTTTTTTTTCCCCTGCAAAAAGTTGTTTTCAAAATGAATGTACCCGGAATATACTGCACATCGACAGCACTCAGCCCTTTTCCTGTTATGTCTCACATAGTTGGAGAACACTTGAGGACACTCTTCCGTGCATGTGTGCCGTCCTCTTTAATCCACACCACAGGTGTTCAAGGTTATTTAATCTTCAGACAGAGATGGCTGTTGGAAAATATTGATTTTGTGATCCTGCACCAATTTCGTTGTCGATTTTGATAGCACTGGTCATTCTATGGTCGAAAGGATATTAGACATCGATTAGTTACGCTTGAAATATGAAAAGAAAGAAAAAAAAACCCTGAAATATGCAGTTATTCTAGATGTGTGAGTGGAAAATTTGAATAATAGTGCGTAATGTTTATATTAGACGATCGACTTTTTGGCCATTCCCTTGAAGGGTGCCAAAAATTCTGTAGTTTGTCGTTGGTTGTACGAAGGATTTCTCTTGGTGCAGGTGTTTATATAAATTCCAGTCATAGAAAGTAAACAAAACTAGACCAGGTAGTCCAGTGCACTACAAACTAACCAAAGCAAACGGTCCAGGAAAGTGCTTGGGATGGGTGTTACAGGTGTGTGAGGCAAGATTTGTCAAAATTTGTCAAGATTAAGTCTCTTACATATAAAGAGGCGGAGGCGAATAAGATGTGAATTATTTTTCACGCCCATGGACACAAACCTCCAGGCCCAGAGTTAGCATGCTGACTAGAGTCAGTTCGGCTCATAGTGATTTAAGAGTCCCTTCGCTGTCCTGTTTTGCTTTGTAATGGGAAAAAAAAAAAAAGATGTGTCTACTTCATTCATGAACAGTTTAATGTTTACCTACATTCCTCACCAGAAGGAACGTCGCTATCTCTGCGTCCAGCTTAATAACCTTCAGAATGAATAAATTACTCCCATACGCTGTCATAACTGATTTTTTTTGAAGCACAGGATTTCGTTATTTATTTATTTATCGCTTACTGGCTCTGCTTGGTGTTTAACACCATTTTTTTTTTTTAACCAATTAACACCAAACTAAGACGGTTGGGTGGAGTGAAGGGGCATTAGGGTGTGTCTCTGACCCATAAGAGGCCCATTTACACACAAACAAGCAGGCCATCATGACCAGTGTGTGTGTGTTTATGTATATATATATATATATATATATATATATATATATATATATATATATATATATATATATATATATATATAAAATATTGCACCTTCGATGCGCAGAGCTGCTTGATGCCTGATTAAAGGCGGTGAGATGTGTCAGGAAGCTGAGTGGAACATTAAAGAGCGTGGGGATAATGGTCGAGCATTATAGAGGAGACAATGTTTGGTGAAGAAGCAGAGTTCGATTGAGTACAGGTGTGTAATTTGTTGAAAGATGGATGAGGATAAAAAAAAAATAAATGTGCAAATGGAGTTCTTTGCTACTCCCTCTCCAAGTGTAGGCGATTTTTATAGACGGTTTTAATTGTTTTTCAAATAAATATTTCTCGGTGGTTCTCCTTCATTTGACCGTTAATTAAAGAGCAGATCAATATTTGGGGTTTCAATAGTTAAATATGTATAAATAGTAGAGATGCACCGATACACGATTTCTCACCGATTATTCAGAGTAATATCGGCCGATACCGATAGTTCTGTCTTTATTGTGTATTCGATCATGTTATTACAGTAGATTGATCTTTCCAAAATGATAGCTTGGTAAGGTTGCCGCTTGTACCTTCGATACATCGTGAAGTTATGTATAGCCTATAAGCTACTCTCTTGCTCTACATTTTGCACCAATGAGTTTAATAATTGGCTAGTCAGTGTGTAATTTGTACCCCTCCACCTAGTGTATAAAAACCCTAAGCGATCAGTGTGTCAGTCAGGGAGCGAAAATGCCTCTTTAAGCCCCACCTACTCAGTAAACCCTGGAATACAAAGATAAGTACAGTTTAAAAATCATGTACCATGGTGGTTGCTGTTCTGACAGAAGTATGAGTTGGACGTACGTTTAGATGTCACTGTGTAATGCTCAACAACGTTTAAATCTGTTGCTGTTTGTAAAGGTGTGGATGCTGACAGGAGACAAACTGGAGACAGCCACTTGCACGGCCAAGAACGCCCACTTGGTGACCCGTAATCAGGACGTCCACGTCTTTAGGCCTGTAAGTGTTTTCTCCTTTAGATCACTGTATAACTACACACATTATTCCACACTATCTCTTATATAAAGGGACGACCGTTAAGTACCAGTGTGTGTTTAAAAGTACTGCACCGGTTTTAAAACACGGGGACTTTTGATTTCTTTTTTTGAGATCACATGTTGGAGTCCTGATGGTGCCAGTTAGGAAGTCCAGTCGAGTATAATCGCCTTGCTCTCGAGGGCGAGAGGTACAGCATTCCTCTTTCCCCCGTCCGTCAGTGCGACACTAGGCACGGCTGTCTGTGAGCTCATGTATACAGAAGAGGGCAGATAACCTCTCCTTCATAACCTTTCCGCCATGTGCTCAGCTGCTCTGTAATGATGTAATGTTACATGAGCAGCGTTAAACAAACCAGCATTTAAAGGGTTACAATTGTGAAAATGAACAAATGTTTGGTAATTATAATTAGAACTGATGCTGGTAAAAAAAAAAAAAAAAATTTGTAATAATAATAAAAAATTGACGTCAGTGAAAGTGGAAAAATGTATTAATATATGATATTTTTATGACAGTTTTTGGACATACTTTGGACATTAAGTTATTTTAACTGACGCACAAGGGTTAACCCTTTCAGCCAATGGTGAACAGAAGGGAAAAACTTCTAGAAGGGAAGAGCCAAAGAAGCACCGGAGTTGTTTCCTTGTATATTATATATTGGCTAAAATGATGATTTTTATTCATGGACAGAACGTGTCTGGGTTACAGTCCTTGGCAAGGCTGTTCAGTTCACGACCCTTTACCATCCTGATATAGTCACTCAGCTTAGATATATTCCCTCCGGAGAGTCGAGCAGAGGTTTCCGTCTTTCCTTGTACCTGCATGAGTGTGTATGTGTGTGCGTTCCCTATGGATGGCTGCCAAAGCGGAGGGAGTCTCGGCCCTTAGGTTAAGGCAGTGCTGTCCTTACCCGAAAAAGAAGACAATGTCTGGCACAGCATTAAAAACAATCGCGCCACCCTCGGAGGGCTGGGGCGCCCGAGAGCCCCTGCATCTGGAGCAACTTCCTCTTTGTATACAAATGAAATCTGGACAAGAGTCTCAATGTGTTTTGAAGTTGACAGATGCACGACCAAAGTGTGTACGCTCTTCGATTAGAAAACATCCTCTTCTGACCAAGAACTGCAGAATGATGTGCACGGATCCTTCTTAGATTCGTTGCCAATGTGACTGCTTTGTTAACTATAATACACAACACATGTACTGTACAGTACTCGCACCGTATTGAACATTTCCCCGTTTTTCAGGAGAGGCGATAAAATGTAATATCCCAACGGTCATTCAGTCTCTACTCAGACCTTTATGAAGGTGAATCCCGAACTGACAGCTTCGTAATGGAATTAACCTCTTAGGCGTATCTGTTAAGTTCGATCGAACGTGCATAGAGCCTCATTTCCTTTGTGAAACTCTTTTCCACGCGAGCGTAGCAGGCAGACATGACCGTGTGGCAGTTAAGCAGTTGGTTTGGGTCATGGGCTTTAACAGAGCTGACAGTTGAAGTCAGCAGTTGTATTCTTCTGCGTTTGGTGTGGTTAAGCTCTCTAGTTTATTTGGGTTAGATCGCTATCGCTGCGTGCGTGCTTATATGTGAGACAGTGTGCGTTTAATAGATAGCTGACACTGTACTTTTCTCTGTGTTTGCAGGTGACCACACGCAGCGAGGCCCACCTCGAGCTCAACGCTTTCAGGAGGAAGCACGACTGCGCTCTGGTAATATCAGGAGACTCTCTTGAGGTAAACCTCATGCGCAGCCAGTCATAATGTGATACCACTTTCAATCGTAGTAGGCTGTTACACAAAGAGCTGTCAGAAGGCATGGGACATTTGTAAGTGGTGAAACAGGAGGGGCATGCTGTTATTGGAAAATATTCAACCATGGGCCGGTTACCAACTTGAAGTTGATCATTTTCCAATATCTCACGTCACATCCTGAAGCGTTTAATTCGCCTTGTGCCGCAGAAATTCTGAAACGATTGCGATTATTAAAAACGTATTAATGCCAGCACAGCGGGTCATAGTTTTAACCATTTATAGTTAGGGTTTATCTCATGGGACGTCCAGCGAGACAAGTTCCTATTATCGCTTACGTTAGAACAGCTATAAACAGTCGCTCGCTCACTTCCACGAATGCTAAATAAACACCTCCTCACAGAATAACACCGGATAAACAATCACACAGCTTTTCATAATGTGTTTGAGCGGCGCATCTGCCATACATGTCCCTGTTTATGATGTTACTATAGAAACGATGACATATTACAAAGCGCGCGTTAATATACAGTTGAGGTCATGAATTTACATACCCCTTGCAGAATCTGCAAAATGTTACTAATTTTAAAAAAAATCAAAGGGATTGTAAAAATTGTGTTTAGTTTTTTTATTTGGTGCTCCCCTCGACAGATGTTTACATATTTACATACACTGTTCTTCAGAAAAATCCTCCAGGTCCTGCACATCCTTTGCTTTTCCAGGGTCTTCTGCATATTTGACCCCTTTCGAGCATTGGCTGTATGATGCCGAGATCCCTCTTCTCATATTTAGGACAACTGAGCGATTCATACAGAAGGCAACACACTACATTAAGAGACCGGGGGGGTGTAAACTTTTAACAGGATGATCGGTGTGTTTTGTTGTTGTTATTTTGTTTAAAGGTCTTTTTTTTTTCCATTTAGTATTAGCGTAAGCTACATACGATATTTACATGTCTTCCAGAAGACAAAATAATAACAATTTACTCCTAACATCCTGTTCAAAAGTTTACACCCCCCCGGCTCTTAATGTATCGTGTTGCCTTCTTGAGCATCAGTGAACGTTTGCACCTTTTGTAATAGTCGTGTACGAGTCCCTCAGTCGTCCTCAGTGTGAAAAGACGGATCTCGACATCATATAGTCGCTGTTGGAAAGGGGTCAAATATGCAGAAGATGCTGGAAAAGTAAAGAGTGTGCAGGACCTGGAGGATTTTTCTGAAGAACAGTGGGGCGGTTTAACTGCTCAGGACGAACAAGGGACTCGTGAAGAACTCTCACACAACATAAACACAGTCTCTGATCATCCAGGTAACGACACACGGGATTAATAATCAAGCGTGTGTAAACTTCTGAACTGGTTCATGTGTGTAAATTCAGTTATTATTGTGTCTTGTGGACTATATGTATATCTCTTATGTGAAATAGTTTATTCAGGGCAAGACTAAATAAAAAAAAAAACGTGTTTTTTTTTTTTTTTTTTTTTTTTTTGCATTTTCTGTGAACCCTCATATTATTACTATTATTATTTTGAACATTTTACAGATCATGCGAGGCGTATGTAAACCTGTGACCTCGATTGTAACCCCTGCAGCTTGAACTACTGTCCGAGTTGCTGTTATAGAACATGTATCAACACATTATGACCAATCAGAGTCAAGCATTCCACAGCGCTGTGGTATAAAAGAATACGATGATGACCAACTAAAAGCCACGTAACATTGTATTGCTTTTTGAAGGTAACAATATCGACCCTCATGTCCCGTCCCAGTTACTCGGGTCGTCTGTTCGGACTTTTTTAGCAGTGCATTTATAGATACCACACGTATCATCATGTTCATTTGTGAACAGCGAGACAAAAAAACAGTGCTTCGGGATCATTCTGATTTCTGGGGCATCTGCACTGGTGTCAGTGTAAATAAGACCGAGGGAATGTGGCATGAACTCAAAATCGTATTTCTGTCTTTTTAATGAATTGTTTGGCTTAGTTACTCATTTAGTTTTCAGTGAGGAAGACGTTAAACAGATCGTTCCTGCAGGTATGCCTGAAGTATTACGAGTACGAGTTTATGGAGCTGGCGTGCCAGTGCCCGGCTGTGGTGTGCTGTCGCTGTGCTCCGACGCAGAAAGCTCAGATCGTCCGGCTGCTGCAGGAGCGCACAGGCAAGCTCACGTGCGCTGTGGGTGAGTACGTTATTGTACAGTGCTGTCACTGAGAACAGCACTCCTCCATCGTAGAGCTGTGACACGGAATGATATTTTAATTTAGCAGACATCTCGTGAAGGTCAGGGAGACCGACCTTGTAGGTAGGGTTAAGTCCAGCACAGATTGGAGATTATTCACGGAGCTGGACAAACCTGACCTGGCATAAAGCACGTACAGGACATGGTGGAGGCACAAAAACTATGTTCCTTGTAATTTATAATAATACAAAATTTTATAGTCTGCTCTAGAATTTTTGGCACCCTTCAAGAAACAGCTTACAGACCATATTTCCAGATTTCCTTTCAAATGACTTGAGAAATTATTTTTCTTTCCTCTGGCATTCTAATATCAATGTCAACTTATATATATATATATATATATATATGAAAATTTTTGGTAGGTTAATGGGACAAATTTGCATTGTGTTTGAAAATGTACGAGGGTCAAAGCGGAGACCTTCATTTTCAGATGTCGGTCGTTTTGAGAAGTCTTTGTGTAACATTTAAAACATATCTGAATATTTTGATCACATGTTCTGTCACATATTCTGTCATGGTGTCATTTATTAACACCCGACATTGACTCGTATGGCTGTATACATGTTATACGTTGTTTTAGTTTTTCAGTACATAATAACTATGAAATAGTACAACAATCTGAGCAGGACTGGTCAAAGCAGCTGTGACTGTCACACAGCCAACTCTGCTATCTCTCTCTCCATCTCTCTCAGGGGACGGAGGAAATGATGTCAGCATGATCCAGGAAGCTGACTGTGGCGTGGGAGTGGACGGCAAAGTAAGAGCCACTGGGGCCCTGCGCGCCTGCATTGTCAAACACGCTGTCGCACACATCCGCAACAATCTCACCATGTGTGCTTACCGCATCATTATCACATACTCTATACACACACACACACACACACACACACACATCTGGACAAACATTTCCCACTCTTCATACTTTGTATGTAATTTGTGGAAGCACTGTGCAAGTAGAAGCCACGAAACAGTGTGAACGGTCATACATCTGACGATATTTGTCTGTGATTGTCTCCGAGTTGTCTGTCAGTGAGGACATTGACGGTATGGGATCATTGAAACATCGCTCTGCTTGTAGGTGGTGGAATGTTTCAAGTGTGCTTTTTTCGTTTTACGATATTGAGTCTACGGGGACTTCAGACGCTGCGAAGACAGAATTGGCCAGAGCCAAATTTTGTGGTGGGCCAAGCGCTCTTTCCACATGCTGAAAATGAGACATTATGAGTTGGTTAACTGATATTGACTCACCCATGACTAACACTAGGACAACCCAGATTAAATTGGAGTGGTTTATGTGGGATTGTATTTTTCCCTGAATGTCTGTAGTTCTCTGGGCCGAATGATTTCGGTAACTTCATCATTTTCATTCAGGCCGGAGATCAATCTTATAGCGTTTCTACATGTGTATGAAATATATTTACTTTTATTCTTCGAAGAGAGGAAAAGCAAACTAAAATGCTCTGTGTTTATTTTGTCAGGAGGGAAAGCAGGCCTCGCTCGCTGCTGATTTTTCAGTGACTCAGTTTAAGCATTTGGGCAGACTGCTCATGGTGCATGGCCGAAACAGCTACAAGAGATCTGCTGCCCTCAGTCAGTTTGTCATTCACAGGAGCCTCTGTATCAGTACCATGCAGGTAGTGTGTGTGTGTGTGTGTGTGTGTGTGTGTGTGTGTGTGTGTGTGTGTGTGTGTGTGTGTGTGTGTGTGTGTGTGAAGAAAAAAAAAGTACAATAAATGTAAATAAAACAGAATGCAGTGATTTTTAAATCTTATAAACCCATATGTTATTCACCATATGTTATTCCCATATGTTAATAGAACATAGAACACATGTCAAATGTTTAAACTGAGGAAATGGACCATTTTTATGGGAGAAAAATAAGGTAATTTTGAATTGGATGGCAGTAACACTTCTCAAAAAAGTAGCAACAAAAGGCTGGAAAAGTAAGTGTTACTAAACGGAAACAGCTGGAGGAAGATTTTGCAACTAATGAGGTTAATTGGCAGCAGGTCAGTTACATGATTGGGTATAAAAAGAGTATTTTAGGTAGGCAGAGTCTCTCAGAAGTGAAGATGGGATGGAAGCAGATGTTACTCTAAAATCTGTGTATACCTTTCAGCATTGATGGTGTATTTCCAGATGTGCAAGCTGCCCATTCCATAGGCACTAATGCACCCCATACCATCAGAGATGTAGGCTTTTGAACTGAGCGCTGATAAAAAGCCGGCTGGTCCCTCTCCTCTTTAGTCCTCTTCGGTTTAGAGGACGCGGCGTTCATGGTTTCCAAAAAGAATTTCAGATTTCGATTCGTCTGACCACAGAACAGTTTTCCACTTTGCCTCGGTCCATTTTAAATGAGCTTTGGCCCAGAGAAGACGGTGGCGTTTCTGGATCATGTTCACATATGGCTTCTTCTTTGCATGATAAAGCCTTATCCAGTATTTGTGGATGGCACGTTCTGAGTTCTGGAGGAGTTTCTGAGCCCATGCAGTGATTTCCATTACAGAATCAGGCCTGTCTTTAATGCAGTGCCGCCTGAGGATCCGAAGATCACGGGCATACGATGTTGATTTTCACCCTCGTCTCTTGTGCAGAGATTTCTCCAGATTCTCAGAATCGTTTGATGATATTAAGTACTGTAGATGATGAGATATTCACAGTCTTCGCAGTTTTACGTTGAGGAACATTATTCTGAAAATGTTCCACAAATTGTAGACGTAGTTTTTCACAGAATAATGAACCTCTGTCCATCTTTACTTCTGAGAGACTCCGCCTGTCTAAGATACTTTTTAAACCCAGTCATGTAACTGACCTGCTGCCAATTAACCTCCAGCTGTTTCTTTTAAGTAACACTAAAATTCAGAATGACCTTATTTTTTCCTTAAAATGGTCCATTTCCTCAGTTTAAACATTTGATATGTTTTCTATGTTCTATTGTGAATAACATACGGGTTTACACAGCGTCCCAACTTTTTGGGGAATTTGGGGTTGTAAACCACTCTCTATGTTCATGAACAGGTCGGTGTTTCCAGGAGGCTTTTACTTTCCAGTTTGTGATATAATTAAGAAAGCTCTTCTTGAACTCTAAAATAATCTTTCTACACACCCAAGCATTGGCACAGATCATGCTATGACTCAGATGTTGGATCAATTGAGGATCAGTATTAATAAGTAGAGTATGCTTCCAAAATTTTCAACAGTAGTTTCTTGAACAAATGCAACACAGTAAACAAATTATGAGGTTAGTCCTCTTAGTCATGCGGCTGAAAGCAAAAAGGCTCGCTGTTGTACTCTGCCTTATACTAGTGCATTTGGATATTGTGGATACATTTCCATGAGTCTGCTGGGAAAATTGCAGTCACTTTACCGGCTGCACCTTATTAGTCTTTTGACCTTGTTGATAATCCTGAACTTGTATAACCCGGCAAATAAAGATTCTTAATTTATACGTCCTTACGTCCCGGACTGCCAGACTTTTTCCCTCTGTGCTGGTTTCCTTGCCGTGTATAAAATGGCAAAAAATATTGACTTGTGACTGTGACCTCATGTGGGTAGTCTGCAGAAGGTTCGTTCTATGTCACACTCAGCCTTTCAAATTCTCCTTAACCGGAGTGACCCAGAGGCTTGGTGGTCCTTCAGTAGAATTATGGTTACATACATACCTTCCTTACATTCTGGATTACCAGAGCAATTTCCTTCAGAACTACTGGAGGTCATGTATCAAGGGTTAGCCAAGTGACTCACTTGGACAAGCTTCAGTATTGTTACTGTGCAATGAATTTGGCATTTGATGAGCTGTGATGCGTGAAGTATCCAGCTTTGTTTTCTCCAAGGCAGTCCTACTTCCAGCCTGTAGTGCATTTGTTACTGCTGCTGTTGCTGAGCCACACTCCTTCATTACGTTCTTGCGGTCAGAATGCACGGATGGTGGGCCACCAGGACTTTAGGTTTAGGCAATTAGACACAGCTACTGGACGTAAATCAGGGTCTGTCTCTGTATTTGAGGCAGAAGTGTTAAGCTCCTCCGAGCTCTGCTCTTCATTGCGCTTTATTGTTTCATTTGGCCCATGCCTGCTACCTGCTACCTGCTACCATCTCCTTTCCTCTGCATTCCAACACAGTAAAAAGGCTCCACCAATATGTGCATCTATGCATACTACATGTACGTTAAACACTAACAAAATTAGGCTAATTAGCAAGAAACAGGATTATTGAGCTGCACTATATGGCCAAAACTTTGTAGACCCCTGACCGTCCTACACACGTGCTTTTTGAACATCACATCCCAGATTTAGTCCCCGTTTGCTCTTATAATAACCTCCACTCTTTTGGGACGACGTTCCACTAGATTGTGGAACGTGGCCGTGGGGATTTGTGCTCATTCAGCCACAAGAGCATTACTGAGGTCCGGGACTGATGTTAGGCGAGACCTGGGGTGTAGTCAGTGGTCCAGTTCATCAAAAGAGTGTTCAGTGGGGTTAAGGTCAGTGCTCTGTGCAGATCACTCGAGTTCTTCCTTTAAACCTTGGAAATGCATGTCTTCGTGGACCTCACCGTGTGCCCAGAGGTATTGTCATACTCGGAACCTCTTTTGGCCCCTTATTTCCAGTGAAGTGAAATCGTAATGGTACAGCATACAGAGGTCCTATACAGTTGTGTGCTTCCATCTTTGTGTCAACAGTCTGGGGAAGGCCCACCTACGGGTGTGATGGTTAGATGTCAACAAACTTTTGGCCATAAAGTACGTATTCAGAATCCTTTCTCATATCCTAAACAGGAGGAGAATGGGAAAGTGATTCTCAAGCTATTTTCATCCTCAGTCAATAATATCAGCACTATTTACTAGCGGTATCTGTTATTTTCCGGCATGGTTCACTTTCAGGACATCTTACGAACCCTCGTGATCATTTTGATATACTGTATAGCTTCAACTAGTTATGAAGGAAACGGTCCTGGTGGTTCGGGAGCATAAGGAAGTAGAACGGACTACCAGGCCTCCTGGGTCTCTTGGGTTGAGGAGAATGGCCAGAGGTTGAAAGGGAACGTTTTATAGGCTAATCATTTAGGTTTACAGTCACTAGATGATGACTTTGATTTTCACCAGCCTTGGCGTTCAACATTTCAACATTCCTACCTATAACTGTCCCAATGGAAAGACTCAAAAAATGTAAGTGGGCAGAGTATTTGTCGAAACGTGTTTGTAAAAAAAAAAAAAAAACGTTTATACTCGATGCTAGTTTAAGTTTGTACATGTTAATACAGTTGATGGGAGTGGATAACTGGTTTGGAGTACATGTGTGAGCCAAAAAATGCTTTGATGAACTACTCCGTCCATAATGCACAGTAGTAAATTTCTGCTTGGATCTTCCCTAGGCGGTCTTCTCCTCGGTTTTCTACTTTGCATCAGTTCCTCTCTACCAAGGCTTTCTCATCATCGGGTGAGTGGCGTACTCGCACAGCTGTGGTGACTCATCGCACTCGGTGAAATCTCACTGGCATTTCAATTATGCATTGCATACTGCTGTGACATTTGATTTGAGCTGCAGTATTGTTACAGTGAAAAAAAGTTCGAACAGTGCTGACTGCATGGAAGTTGATGAACACCAATAGCTCCTTTGTAATGCTAGAAATTATGAGCTGAGATGTTCATTTCATTCTCGGGGCAAAGTTTTGTGTACTGTGTATCAGCGTTTCTAAGGCAGTGTGTGGTTGAAGAAAATCGACCCATAGTTTTATAGTGGTGAGTCAAGGCTAACAAACCATTCCTCATTTTCAATTCGTCACAGCAGGGATGAAAAGAGTCGCAAACAGAAAATGGCACGAAAGCATATCTTGTCGATAGTCCGTACGTCGTAAGAATAAGTTTCTGAAAAATTACTTCAGTTGTACTAACAGTTAGAAATAGTGGTTAAAAAGTCACTGTTTCTTTAGCTCTCCTGCGCTGCTCATTTTAATTGTAATTGAATTGTCAGATACAAATCCATGTATCAATCAATCTGGATCCTTGCATTTTGGCCATTCTTCAAAGCAAGCCTGGGACAAAGTTCTGGAAAAGTATCAATCAAGGTCTGCTTAAACGAAATGTCCCAAACTTTGAACATCCATAAGCTTTGAGCTCCATTAAATCCATTATGAAAACCGGTAGAATATGGCACAACTACGATTCTGCCTAGAGGAGGCCGACCACGATGAAACCAAAGCGTCAAGGGTAACTCTGAAAGAGCTGGAGAGATCCACAGCTCAGATGGGACAGCCGTAGGCTGGAAATTCTTCAAAGGTGGGCTTTGTGGAATAAGGGTGAGAAGAAAGCCATTAGCAGTTTGGAGTTTGACCAAAGATATGCTTGGAGACTCAGCAAACATGAGGAAAATGTTCACCACTTTTTGGACTTGGCACAAAGCACAGTATTCGGCAGAAACCCAACACCGCTTCGTCGTCTTGAGGACATCCAGTCAGTGAGGCATGACCGTTTTAACGTCATGTTGTGGGGTTGCTTTTCATCATCAGGGACTGGAAACTGGTCAGATTCTTCAGTCCTACAAGAAAACTTGTCCCTGCAGGAGACTTGATATTGGGGCAGAGGTTCACCTTCCAACAGTACAAAGACCATGCTGCATACTGCCACATCTACACTGGCGTGGTTCAAACCCAAGAACCTGAATGTGGTAGAATGACCTTGTTAAAGGCAGACCTCAAACTGATTGAGAATCTGTGGTAAGACTAGAAAATTGCTGTTCACCAACAGAGCCTGAGCAAATTTTTCCGAGACGAATGGCCAAAAATATTAGGATCCAGATGTGCAAAACTGATAGAGAGAAACAAATCCCAAAAGAGTTTCAGCTGTAACTGCAACCAAAGGGGGTTCTACCAAGTATTGACACATCTGCTGGACAGTGCCTAGACTTATGCAAGGCATTGTTTAGCAGATTATTGAAAGACTTGCCTGGTGATTCTTAAAACGTGTTTATACCACGTTCTGTAGCTACTCGACGATCTACACCATGTTCCCCGTCTTTTCCCTGGTTTTGGATAAGGATGTCAAGTCTGAGGTGGCTATGCTTTATCCTGAACTTTACAAAGATCTACTAAAGGTATTTGACGTTCTTTGTTCATAGCGAATTGCAAAAGGAAAGCTTTTATCCTGACTCTGCTTAACCTTGTTATTATTTCAGGGTCGACCACTTTCCTACAAAACGTTCCTCATATGGGTTTTGATCAGTATCTACCAAGGTAAGCTGATTTGAAGATGAAATGTATTCATTTTATTGCACTGTGAAATGTTTTACATGCAGTGTGACGAGCAGACCTCACTGGACAAGACACCGGGCGTTCTATTTATTTCTACGTCTAAATGAAGCATGACTTTGCAAAGGCAGTGCAGAGATTTGCTAAGAAAACAGAGAAACTCCAAGTTGAGACAATGCGACAGAACTGAGGATCTCATACAGGGAATGTTGCTTTACTCAAACAAAACTCACCCACGTGTTTCCCCTGGATCGCTTGAATAGTGTCTGATGTTTACGTTAAACAACCTAAGGTGGTTTTCCACTTTTGCCTTTTGTGTCATTTCAGGGCGTTACATGGCAAATCAAGTGCTACACCCAAACCTCACCTACCCTCCTTAATGTTCTCTTTAATTCTCTGGTGTCTGTTTTTTTTTGTTGTTGTTGTTGTTTTTTTGTTTTTTTTTTATAACCAGCTTCACTTTTAAACCTTGTTTAAACCAAAAAAACATGGAAAATGGCTCTGTTCCTGTTTCTGAAAGAGTAAAGCATGGAGTCTCAAACATGCAGCCTTCCTTTCTGTAAAACACACCATATAACCAAAAGTTTATGGACACCTGACCATCACAGCCACATGTGCTTTTTGAACATCCCATTCTCCCGTTAGTTCAAGTCAAGGGAAATTGCATACAGAGACATCCTTATATAATTGTGTGCTCACATATGGTTGTGATGGTCAGATGTCCACAAACTTTTGGCCATATAGTGTAGTTAGTTTGTTCAGATGACTTAAAGTTGTTACATTGCAAATCAGTGATTTCAGGTATTCCTAGGTTCAGCAGATTATATATATATATATATATATATATATATATATATATATATATAAATATATATATATATATAATATATAAAATATATATCTGCCAGTTCATCAATCATTAGTGACTTTGTAGGCATTCATTTAATGACTGTAGCCCATTTACTGTTAATAATTTTGCATGTTTGCATTGTACCTCTGGGGTTGGGGGTTTGATTCCCGCCTCTGCGCTGTGTGTGTGGAGTTTACATGTTCTCCCCATGCTTCGGGGGTGTCCTCCAGATACTCTGGTTTTCTCCCCCCTGTACAAAGACATGCGTTGTCGGCTGATTGGCATTCCTAAATTGTCCGTAGTGTGGGAATGGGTTGCGCCCTGCGATGGGCTGTCTGCCTTGTGCCCCGAGTCCTCTGGGAAAGGATCCAGGCTCCTCCGCAACCCTGTATAGGATAAGAGGTACCCTTTGCAATGATGGGATAACATATTGTCTAGTAGCAACAAATCAGTTAGGGTCAGTAATTGTATTTTTTCAGCGATCCCTGAGCATATATTAGTGTAGTTCAGTTATGTAGAGCACCTGCCATACAAGTCCCAGTGAATTAGTTGTTACTATAGAAACAATACACCTATTACAACGAGCACATTAATATAAAGCCCTGATTTGCACTACTGTCAGAGCTGTTCTAGAAATCATTCAACATTATGACCAATTAGATTTGAGAATTCAGCAGTGCTGTGGTATAAATTTTTTTTTAAAAGTAGTCATATAATCATGTTCTTCATGTTTGTAGGCCCGGATAGAAATGTTTTGTTTGGTCTCTGTGCTCTACAGGCAGCATCATCATGTACGGCGCTCTGCTGCTCTTTGAGTCGGAGTTTGTGCACATCGTGGCGATTTCATTCACCTCGCTGATCTTAACCGAGCTGCTCATGGTGGCACTTACTGTGCAGACGTGGCACTGGCTCATGATCGTGGCCGAGCTCCTGAGTCTGGCTTGCTACATCGCTTCACTCGTCTTCTTACACGAATTCATTGGTAAGAATACATCCACGAATGCGCTCGCTAAAGTTTATGCAAAATACAAAATTCAACTGTCGTCATGATAGTACTTTATTCATCATGTCTAATTCTGCTTATTTATTGACGTTACTTTATGAAACCAAAGTAAAAAAAACAACAAAACACTCGTGTTATTTTGTTACAGTCTGCCGATGTTTATGTCCTTATGCCAGTTTGTGGAATTTCAGTCATGCAACATGTCAGGGTTTCGGTCAAGGTCTCATAGCAACTTCGCATCGTGACATCCTCTTGCTCTTAAACAATTCTGACGTCAAAGAGTTTTAAACCAGGTGAAGGAATGTGGCCACATTCCCGCTCACCATTTCCCTTCTAACCCAAGAGTTCACCGGAAACAGCGTCCCCCCTAACGCGTTTCCAAAATCGATGCTACTATTCTACACTGCCCACACGGTCTGTGACCAGTACCGTGGACACCATAGTGAAGGAAATACCACTCGCCTCTGCTCGTTTCCTGCTAGATCACCACTGTGTCCAAGGTCTGTGTGTTTATCACACGACCTGCGTAAGGGGGTTTTACGACTGAGAATGCTAGTGTTCTTCCCAAGAAGTGGTTTCCTCTCGTATTTGGTTTGACACAGGTAGATTATTTTATGGAGAACTAAATGATTCGGTCTGCGGTTAGCAAATTGGATATTAACGTCTAGGGTTAATGCATACATCTGTATTACGTAGTGGAAGACGGGAATCATAAAACACACCAGATTTCACATACATACCAGATTTGTTCCCATGGCAGCATAGGCTTACATTTGAACTTCGCAGGGACACACTCCTCATGGCACACGATGGCCGTTATACAACCAAACGTATTAACAAGCTTTGTTTCTGGTGCCAGTTCTCCCCATAGTGGCTCAGTGATGCTAAGATCCGTGGAACCTATTTGTTCTACTTAAGACACTGAAGGGTGAACTTTGCCCTATTCTTTGGATTGTTAAGTTGAGAAGTTCATGTCCAGCTTTTGGGCTGAGGCATTCAAGATTTCCTCAAAACATATTCTGATAACGTACTGCGTTCAACTTGCATTCAAATTTCACGCCCCCAAAACCAAACAGCAGAGGCCACCCCACGCTTCATGGTAGGGATGGTTCATTTCTCATCGTAGGCCCTGTTGACTGCTCTCCAAACATAACATTTTTGGTTGTGAACATAAAGTTCAATTTTTGTCTCATCACTCCAAATTACTTCAAGATTTTTTGAGGTTTCCGTTGATGCTGTTTGGCATTATTGCAAGCGGGCTGTTTTGTGGTGTGGGCGCAAATATGGCTTCTTTTTTTTCTTGCCAACTCTACCATGCCGCCCATTTTTGTTTAAGTGTCTCCTTATTGTACATTCTGAAACAGACACACCACTTTTTCAGAGAAGACCATGCTGCTTGTGGGGTTTTTGTTGCATCTAACGCATTTTTCCTGGCGGTTGTCTCAGAAATCAGAGGTCTGTCTGATCCACAGAACCACTGGCTTTCCACTTCTTTATCAGAGTTTGCATAGTGATGCTTGGCATCATCAAATCTTCGGATATCTTTTTAGAACCGTTACCTAATTTCTAGTGGCGTTACATTTTCTCGCAGTTCTTTTGCTTTTCAAATATTTTAATATCTGGCCAGTCAGCGCAGACATGCACCAAATATACAAACCAGGGATCTCTAAGAGCTAAGAACCCCATTGACTATTTATACATAATGACACAATGTGCATCAGTTTAGTGCTACAGATATTCGCATGCATTTTTTATTTTTTTTTTTAGTAGCTATGCCTGCTGTTCATTTTAATTTAAACTCAAGCTCGTGCAGTTATTTTTGTTTGTACCTGCCTGCATATACTAACAGATTTAGTCGGTTATAAGATATCTGAGCAATCGCCCTCATGAAAGATGAAACCGCCTGCTCGCAAAAAATGAACGAATAACTAGTGTGCCTTCTGTTTGTATCGTATTTAAGTAACACATTATCTGTTCAAGGGTGCCTGGTGGTTCGCCTCACGCCTCCAAGGTCGGGGGTTCGATTCCCACCATGGCCCTGTGTGTGCGGAGTTTGCATGTTCTCCCCGTGCTGCGGGGGTTTCCTCCGGGTACTCCGGTTTCCTCCTCCAGTCCAAACACATGCATGGTTGGCTGATTGGCGTGTCTAAAGTGTCCGTAGTGTATGAATGCGTGTGTGATCGTGCCCTGCGATGGATTGGCACCCTGTCCAGGGTGTACCCCGCCTTGTGCCCCATGCTCCCTGGGATAGACTCCAGGTTCCCCGCGACCCTGAAAAGATTAAAGCGGTGTAGAAGATGGATGGATTATCTGTTCAATATAAGTGATGTATGATTACAAAGAAACAAGGCACGGATGAGGATTCTTAACCTCTGACGTGATCAGTTTACTGGAGTGTGTGTTAACAGGCCCAACATACGTACGATTACAGCATATAAAGACATAATCGACCTGTATAGTAAATCCCGTGTTTATACGTTTCTGTAAAGTTGCTTTGAGACAATGTCCGTCGTTTAAAGCGCCACACAGATAAAATTGAATTGATTTTGGTTATCATAGTGGTTGATATAATCAAACTGGAAAAAAATACAATACCAAAAAATGTTTTTTTTTTATTTATTTATGTATTTATTTATTGTAATAGAAAACTGGGGGGGGGGGTACATGTGATTTAACTCATCACTCATGCCTGGGGTGTTTTAACTTATTAACAGAACTGTATGAAGTATTCAAGGCAAACACTTTTCACATATAAATCTCCCTTATTATATACAGCGTGCTGTACAGTCACTGGAGCAAACGAGCGACGTCTGACTTTACATGTCAGGTTCATATGTAATCAGAAACATTCTGATCTTCTGATCAGACTACACACACTTGCTTCCTTAACTTTGATGCAGAACTGGTCACGTAGGCTTATTCAGCAGGAATTTAAGTGATTAAGCACAAGAATATGAATGGAGTCTTTACTAATGAAGTCTGTGAGCAAGCTTCAGGCATGTGGACATGTCTAGACTGCAGATGAGTCTACCGTATCACGGTACGCGAAGGCATTTCTGCACTATACAATGTGATCTTATGTAGGCTTGCTTACAAACTGTCAGAAAACAGAAACCGGTGTGTTCAATAATAATACGTATCTGGCAAAAGTGCTTTACCCCCTTGCTCCAGTGGATAATCTCACCTCAGTACTGTAGATATTTCCTCATGTTTAGTTTTTTTTTTTCTTTTCAGGTTCGCTCAATCATGATCTAAATCTAAATCTGCATCTGTATTTCTGTAAAGCTGCTTTGTGTGAACGTCCGTTGTTCAAAGTGTTTCACAAATAAAAACGGAGTTAATCACCCGGCAGCGTTTCTAATTCTCCGCTTCCTCTCCTCCACCCACAGATGTGTATTTCATCACCACGCTGTCGTTCGTTTGGAAGGTGACCGCCATCACGCTGGTCAGCTGCTTGCCACTGTACATCCTGAAATACCTGCGCAGACGCTTCTCGCCTCCCAGCTACTCCAAGCTGACCTCCTAGAGCTCATCAGCAAGAAATACTGTATGAACAGAAAGACACGTTACTGGGGTGTGTTTTATTTATTTGTATTTTTATTTTTTATTTTTGTTGTTGTTGTTGTGTGGGCGACTCGAGCGATCTGCACAGGCTTTGCTTAGACGCGGCATTAAAGGCAGCGAGGATGTCAAGGACCATTCTCGACGGTTGTGTCTCAAACATAACGCACGATTCCGTTACGAATCTTCTCATCTGTGCCCTTTGCAGTCACCCCAAAGCTATGCAGCTGAGCCGAGCTCCTAGAGGGCCATCATAGCTGAGTCACTAGTGAGGGCTAAACATGCAGGTTACTGTAGCTGTGGTGTGCACCAGAGCTTTTGAGAAGCCTGAGAGAAATGAATTTCAAGGTCATTTATTTTGCGAACAAGAAAGGGAAAAGGGGAAGAAACGCGTGTGAATGAGGAACGTAACATGAAGACGCATTCGTTTTGTTTGAACGGAGATTTAACGTTTGAAAGGTATTGCTGTGGAAAGTGTTCTTGATATTGAATATAAACTTAAAGTGGTTCTATATAAGCGTAAGCCGTGATGAATGTGTGTGTGTGATCGTGTAGGTGTGTTGATGCAGATCTCGTCATTCTTTCTCGTCACCGAGCCCGTCTAGTATTGTCGGGCTGGGTTTTTTCGTTTTTTTTTTTTTAGCATGTTTCAGACGGTGGTGTTGGTTTGGGCGTAAGGTTACTGAATACCAGTGTGTTTTGTTTAAAGACCATGGTGAGCGTAACACCACAAACAAAACGCTATTTTAGCTTACAGCTCCCCTTTCTGGTCCCTCTAGCCGTGTCCACTCTTGTGGTGACCTCTGGTTCCCCTCTCTCTCAGCGCATGAAAGAGTAGACTTCAGACAGTAGACACTAACCGCTTTTCCCCCGATGGACACTTCTACTACTCTCAGTCTACGTCCTTATAGAAGATATCACAGTTACTCTTAGTCGCTTTGCGCGTCTACATTTCACGTGGCCCCATGATATCCGGTTTGTACGTGAGCTAAACGATCTAATGTGTGCACTTAATATTGATTAACTGTATTTCAGTGTGTGGATTTGATTCAAATATCATTCTTTGTAAGATAACAATAGCGACCACTTCGACCACGTGCCATATCGACCGCTTCTCTTGCAGTCAGGGGTGCCAACAGTTACGCTTTCGACATGGCAGTTACGGTTTTTGACCCGTTCTCACAGAGACACACGAACGCTACACTTTTCTGCTGTTTTAGCTAACGCAACGATCCAAACGAGAGTTCAATTCTCTCCTCGGAAAGACAAGTCACCGAAGGGGAAAGGACGAGGGATGTACAAGTTGCGCCTTTACTTCTGGTAGCGGCTAGTCCTGTTTCACGCCTTCATGACTTTATGCAGCGTTCGACTGAAACGCGTAACTCTGACCTCCGACTAGGAAAAAACAAAGGAAATGGAATTCCGACTCGGATTGGTCTCCTTAACCCTGAGCTGCACGGAGCATCAACAGAACAATGAATACCTAATTTAATTTTAAATGAGTCACACTGTATATACTAGTATTTCCTTTAGATCAGTCAACACACGAATATATTAGCTTAACTATACAGTTCACTGTTTTTCAGGACGAATATATTCAGTTAGCTTGCTAGATTTTTGCTAACAAAGATTGAATATGAATGTGGCCGTGTGTTTTTTTTGTTTGTTTGTTTGTTTGTTTTTTTTAAACTGTATAGCTTTAACTCTCATCGAAAATCATTTCAAGTTGCGACTTAACTCAAGATGAAAATAGTGTTATTGTAGGTGAACCTTAACAAGTGTATTCACAAGCCTCGGTTTTGCGAACCAATAGAAAACAAGAACTTGATGCGATGGTCTCTGATCTGTAAAAGCGCAGGATTTTTTTTTAATGATATTTTATTTTGGCACCTCTGCATTCAAAACATTCTCTCTGTCTTATCAGGACTTCAGTTTGTCCTCCTTGCTGCAATACATTTACACTCAAGAAGGGAATATCTTAAAAAATGAAGGGAAATTTAAATCACCATCGTGTTCTCCCACAACTCCTGTGCAAAACAAATCATGTGTACTGCAGTAAATAATCACCGGATGAATAATAGTTGAAATAAGCAACGTATTTTGCTAGGTATTGAAGCAAGTGTAGATTGTCACAGATATGTTCTCTGCTTTGATTTTTGGTCACGTTCTTTGAACCGCTGATGACTTTGCAGCTGGACCTAGACTAGAATACGATGCGATGTATGTCATGTGATTTCCGTTGCTGTTGTTGTTGTTGTTGTTGTTATTCGTTTTGTAAATGGCAGGACTACTTTTTATTAATCGGTGAATTGTGAATTGCGCTATTGTAAATAATAACCAAAAAAACCACGGATTTTATTTATTAACATTTCTGATTTGTTTTGGAATTTGCACATGAATAACTGCAGAACAAAAAAAAAAAAGGGGATAAAATAACTGAGTGGTGTTGAAATAAAGATGGTGTTTTCTTATCATGGATTGCGTTTAAGGTGTGATTGTCTGTCTGTCTCTCTCTCTGTCTGTCTGTCTGTCTGTAAGTGTACGTGTGTGAGAGGGAGAAGGAGAGTTCACCAGGAGAGGGAGTCTCACAAGCAGTCAGTTTACAGACGTCTCGGCGTCTTGATTATATAACGTGAATAAATTGTAATCCTGCGAAATCTGTTCACAGTTCACATTAGAACATCTGCAAATAGTTTATTTATTGCTTTCCTTAACACACTCTAATGGAAATGTTTTTTTTTTGAGCCGTTGGCATTGAGCTAAATTTTAATCAGAACCATAACATCTGTAGCTCCGTCTCCTAATGAACGGCTAGGTCCCGTGACGGTTTCAGACCTCTAACGATGTGGAAAAATACTGAGTGAGGTATGGTAGTGATGGCTCCACTCGAATGCACATACACATAATATGTTAGCCATTACAATGTGATGTTTTTAGCTGGATAGAGTTAATAGTGTTTCTCACATTTCCTCCAAACTCAACAGTTAGTGTTGTCCTTTTTTAAACACCGTATTAAGCGTTGATTGGCTGCGCCAACAGTTTTCATACAGTCTGGAAGATACCAGAAATGGATGCAGTTATTTTTTTAGAAGCTTCTGATTGGATAATGGCATAATTTAGGAGTTAATTGAGCATGCCTTTTCGCCCTTGAAAAATCTAAGCAACTCGGCCGGCTTATCGTCCATCCGTCCATCTATCCGGATGATTAAAAAATGATGGACCTCTACAAGTCTGGTTCCAAACAATTGAATCTACCGTGAGCATCTGTACAAATGTATGCGAATATCTAAAATGTTGTGACCGCACAGACATGACATCGTTCAGGAAAAATGGTACTAACGAACTTCCGGGGATGAACGAACTTTGGTCCAACAGAAGAATACAGGTGATCATCATGACGAACACCTAGGTGTAAAAAGGATGAGTATTTAATCTGAATCACACCATCCCGTCTGTGAAACACGGGGGTGGTAGTATAACGTTGTGGGGGTGTTTCACGAGGAAGTAAAATTCGAAATACTGAAGCAAAACTGCAAGACATCAGCGAGAAAGTTAAAACTGGGTCTTCGAGCAGGACTGTGCATACGTCTTAAGCATACGTCCAAAGTCGTTACAAAAAGGTGAAAGTATGGGCGTGGCCATCGCAAAGCCATGACCTTGTCTGAGCAAGGAGGCCAACAAACCTGACCGAGCTACATCAGTTCAGGAGGAATTGACAAGAATTCCATCAAAGCATTGCGAGAAGCGTACGGAAGGCGATCCTACATCGCATATCCCCATTTTTAACGTGCGTCTTCCTAGTTGCGTTACCGTTGTTATGCAAGAAGTACGACTCGAAGTATGTATGAGTATGAGCCCGGTGAACCGATTTATCGGCTACCCAGCTTCCAAACTTTGTTGCGTCACTTCCTGCGTGCCAGATTCTTCCCCCTTCCCTTAAACGACATTAAAATATTGTCATGACATGTAAAGATTCCAGCTTTAATGGAATCCCCGGCACCGCCTACACGAACATGGAGCTGTCATCTTTTGTACACAGCACGATAAACTACTACAATATCTCCACCGACGGATTTGGACTTGTCCTGTTGGGTTGCTCTTACTATCACGTTCCTCTCCTCCTGTCCTGAGAGAATCAGAGGATTTGCTTGATGACAGCCTGCACAAAAGAGATACTTGCTGAGCATGCACACACCCTAGACGAGGCCTATTTATAGACCGGCAGAGCAAGAACGCTTTGATTTTCCTTGTACGCCTACTCCTGCTGAGGAAACCCCGCTCAAGTATTTTACCCCTAGCTTGCAAGCTGGAACGACAACGTCTACTGCTCTCAATCCTGAGGTAGTCTTATTGTTTCATTCACACGACACATAACCTCGTGGCGATTGTTAGTTGGGTCAAACAACATTATGATAAAGTTCAGATCAACATTTCACATGTATACAACATTGAATTCTGGATTCTGACTGGACCGGAGGTGTTGATTCATCTCCTCTAACGGTAGCTCTGAGAGCTATACGGCTGCAAGTCAAATCATTGTTCTCACTCGAATACGTTACGGTTTCTATAGTAACCGCTCACAAGGACTCGAATAGCGGACAAACGCTAAAAGCACTTTTTAAAAAAAAAAAAAGTGGGTACTTGCAATGCTGGTGATGTTTTCTTTCAGGAGATGTGTATTTACTGTTTCTGGAAGGAGTCTCCAGTGTCAGTGCTTCGTACCAGTCAGAGGTAAAGCTGCTCCTTTCAGTTTTCCGATAACGGAACCACTGTTTAACTGATAACGCGAAGTGTAACTCTACTGAAGCACGACAGTTAAATGTAATTATAAACAGATTTGGAAAAAAATAATTTGGTGCATTTTTCAACATTTTAAAAGGGCATGTGTGAGTTAATGGCATGTGGTGAGAGCAGATCACATCTCAGTCTCCGCTGTGTCATGTAGAAACTAGACTCTTTTTTTTTATTTTTTTATTTTTTTAGAAAGTATGTGTTTGCAATGATGAAATGCATGTCTCTGCTTTATCGCACTGCAGGTTCCCTCACAATCTGAAGTCTCCACTCTTCCAAGAGCACTTTGGATTAATGCAGGATACTGCCCTCGGGTCTCTCCCTCTAATTGTCTGTGTGTATATGTCTGTCTAGGTCTGTTCAAGTGATAAAAACCTGTAATTCCTTGCCGTTGGGTATATTTGTTTACGCTTTATAATTAGTGTTTGTTATACAGGTGAGTTCTAGCACTACGTTGTAGTCATATAACAGGACAGGACTGGCGTCTCACTCAGGGTGTGTTGTCGCCTCACGCCCAGTGTTTCAGGGATAGGCTCCGGATCCAGCACCGACCAGGATAAAGCTATTACCGAAGATGAATGAACGAATGAAAATAATAAGGCAGTTTAAATTATGCTCGGTAATTACCAACGTTATTCGTGACATTTAGCGCCAAACTAATTTTTTTATTTTTTTAAAAATCTTATTGCTGTTTAGAATTTTACTGCTATTTATTAGTTGTAATAAATACGTATTATTTGTTATTTGTTTGTACACTTGCTGGCAACTTTTAATAGCCACACTTCTACCACTGCTTATTTATGCAATTATCCAATCAACCAATCATGTGGCAGCAGCGCAGTGCGTAAAATCACACGGATACAGGTCGATAGCTTCTGTTAATGTTCATGTCAAACATCAGAATAGGGTGTAAATATGATCTCGCTGACTTTGTCCGTGGCCTGGTTGTTAGTGCCAGACAAAACTGCTGATCTCTTGGAATCTTCACACACAATAGTCTCTGGAGTTTACACAGAACGGTGCATTAAAAAAAAAAAACATCCAGTGAGCAGCCGTTCTTCGGGTGGAAATGGCTTGTTGATGAGAAAGGTCAGAGGAGAATGGCCAGACTGGTTGGAGCTCACAGGAAGGCAACGGTAACTGAAATAATCGCTCTTTACAACTCTGAACAGAACTCGTGTCAGCCAAGAACAGGAATCGAAGGCTACAGTCACAGACTCGGATGTTATGCATGGCGCTTCCACCATGTGACTGGCTGATTGGATAACTGAACGAATAAACAGATGTTCCTATTAAAGTGTCCAGTGAGTTTATATTATACTGGGTTGTTTTTTTGTTTGTTTTTTTCTCCCTCTAATATCCCTCAACACGCACCCACCCTTTCGTGTTTTGGTGTCGGTATCGATTTTGACTTGTCCTGACTGGGATAAGTGCTATTTTATGTATTTAGCTGTTTTCCTATCAACCGTATCCCAAGGGTGTGACAGAAAGAATCGTTGAGGAGTGACAGTGATTGGTGTTTGTCTCTCCATCTCACGCTTTCAGAGTCTCACCACTCCTCGTAAAAACAGCCGTGGAGGATAAATCCAGAAACAGACACTTTTTGTGCATTAATCCCTGTGTGGGTGATCGGGGCAGACTTGTCTTTTCCCATTCACACTGGAAACAGGTCAGGATTTTGAATAGATTCTTTTTGTGTGAGGGGATACTGGATTTTATTTCAGCCGCTTTAAATGATTGTTCCTACCGGTGTGGAAAAATACCAGCTAATTCATTTTTTCCCAGTGAAGCCATGCATTAAATTTCTTCACACGGCCATTTGCGGATCGGGTTTACCAAGCTTGGACAGCAGTGGTGTTTCGTCCTACATAATTGACAGAACTCAACACTGAAAAAATGTCTTAAGTCACTTTTTGGTCCAGTTTGAGTGGAAAACAGCCTTATTCAGTTTTGAATTTTTAAGCAGCACTGTTGTTCCTTATTATTATTATTATTATTATTATTATTATTATTATTATTATTATTATTATAACACCTGCATATGACTGTTCTGTGTTTTAAGACGAAGGATTGCAGGGCATAATGCAATGTTAATGAATAAAATTTCACAAGAAGATGCTTTTATTTGTCACGTATACATTACAGCACAGTGAAATTCTTTTCATATCCTAGCTTGTTAGGAAGCTGGGGTCAGAGCACAGGTTTGGGCATGATACAGCACCTCTGGAGCAGAGAGGGTTAAGGGCCTTGCTCAAGTGCCCAACAGTAGAGGCTTGACAGTGCTGAGGCTTGAACCCCCGACCTTCTGATTATTAACTCAGAGCCTTAACCGTTGAGAAACCACTGCCCTCAACACTTACAGATGTGTAACAGCTGTGTGTTTGGAGTTTCAGATGTTCTCTTCATGTCCATGGCTCTGTTCACACCTGGTATTAATGTCCGTCTAGACTAGGGGGGTCCAATCTTATCCAGAAAGGGCCGGTGCAGGTTTTCATTCTAACCAAGCTGGAGGCGCACCTGATTCCACCTGTTCAATCAGTTGATCTTGGCTTTCAATAGATTCAGGTGTGGCTTCTGATTGGTTGTAATGAAAACCTGCACCCACACTGGCCCTTTCCGGATACGATTGCCCACCCCTGGTCTAAAGCAATCCGATCAAGCAGGTAGCCAAAACATGTAACCGTTCACACATGGCACTTTGAATGCGTTTCCAGTGATCGCTTGGGATCGGATTCCGTACGTCATTTCTGCTGGAGGAAGGTGTCGCGCACACTGATTACACCAGTCTTTCACTGCGTTTGTTTTCACACAGAAATGGCCTCCGAATCCTATCTCATGTAACTCCATAGGGTGTTTTCACATGTCTCGATTGCATGGTCTGCTAATGAAACTTTTAATTGAACAGGAGATGAGACAATGAAAGAAGCTGTCATAGCGTGTCCTATGTGCATTAGCCTAGCTGTGGAGACTGTTACCATTCAGTTCAGTTTCCAAACAGTCACCTAGTAATTATATATTTTCTTCCTAGGGTGATGACATGGCCAATTAGGCATTCCTTCAGTCGATTAGGTGGACACATTGGGATGCTTTTGCGTTCAAATGTTACCTGGTCATATGCCTGTCAGACCACCTCTGAAGGTATATGTCACACCTGTACTTAGCACTGTCCACTTACAATAGGATCGTGTGAACGCGGCTTATATAGGTTTCCTCTGACTTCTCTGGTTTCCTCCCACCTCCCAAAAAATGCTGGTAGCTGGGAATGAGTATGCGAATGTGTGTGCATCCCATCACGGTGTCTCATAGGCTCCGGATCCATGTAACACCGACCAATGATAAAGGGGTTACTGAAAATGCAAGATGATCCATCCAGTCATAGCGATTGCTGGGTTAACTGCTGTGCATATCAATTTGATTATGAAACCAAAATATGTTAATTGTCATGTATAGTTTTCTTGGCCGGAAAAGATTCAGGAGATATTTTGATATTATTCCAATGCAAAAACTGACAAATACGAAGGCTGAAAACGTATGCCCTGTCCACCTAATTGTAGCCTGATCAAGCCTTTAGGCCAGAAAGAGACACGTTTTGATGACATCGTTATGATGTGTAGAACTCAACAGAGTAACACATCAATCGAAAGGTACATTTCTGACTTTGTGTGCACCAGTGAAAGATGAACAGCTCCACCACCTCCCAGATTGCCATTGAATCCCTGAATGATGCACCAGGAGAGAAAATTGTTAAGAGTCGACTTTCTTTTTTCGAAAACATTCCAAAGGTTTTACGTAAGACTTACCATATTCATTTGAATATATCAGTTCCACTGCTTGGCTACTTAAACACATAAGGCCATCAGGACCCTGAAGCACTGTACAGCCAAACAATGCAGGATCCGAGACTTCCGTAACAGTAATGGAAAGTGACATTAAAAGGGGGGGGGGGGGACATGCTTGCCCACCTGGAAGGGGATAGGATGTTTCCCTCTCTGCATTACATTTAATATTTGGTATGCATACATATGGTGTGTGGTGGAATGAATATCTGGTAAATGACCCTCCTGTCCCAAACCCCAAACACAGGTTTTTATTTTTTTTATTTATTTATTTATTTATTTATTTATTTGTTTGATTTCAACTCACAGCACACTCTTAAATACATTTCTGATGTTGTGAGTTTTGCAATACAAGGCTCACGTTTACATCACTAATAACACGGCACACTTTGGCATTACTGTTATAGGAAAATAATCAACATGTGGTGTGATGCAGTCCAGCAGGAAGCAGCGTTACTGTGACCACCCCAGAGAGGATTATTTTCCTATAACATCACGGCCCAAAGTGTTTTATTCCTCTTACACCACAGAAATTCCGCAACGTATGTTTTGTGTACATTTCAATTATAGTTATGTTTAATATTCAATACAATTCAATTCAGTTTTATTTGTGCGGCGCTTTTAACAGCGGACCTTGTCTCAAAGCAGCTTTACAGAAACATATAAACACAGGATAGAGATTTTAAGCGTGTGGATTTATCCCTGTTGAGCTAGCCGGTGGTGACGGTGGTGAGGAAAAAACTCCCTGAGATGATACGAGGAAGAAACCTTGAGAGGAACCAGACTCAGAAGGGAACCCGTCTTCATCTGGGTAACAACTCATAGTGCGAAAGTAAAGGAAAGTTAATTATGGTGTTTATATGAAGTCTGTTTGTTGAACTAGTCCACTGTTCACTAAAGGAGACCTGAGTGTAAAACTGCATGTGGTAATCGCAGTCCCGGGGTCTTAGAAACAACCGTAGTCCCAGCAACCACAGTGAGAACGTCCATGTGGAATTGGAGTAGATGAGAGCTCCATCCAGAGGTAGGGCATCCGAACGGATCAGGCAGGTCCGGAGAGCAGAAAGAATCAGGATCACTAGCATCCAATATTGTGGAATATGCTTGAAACGTTCGTTCCTGTTACCTCGTATATATTATAGCAGATATAAACAGTCCTTGCTTCACCAGCCTGTTCTGTTCTTCTTTCCCTTAAAATGGATTTTTTTAAAAATCATTAATCAGTCAGCTTTTTATATTACTGAGAAAACACAAAGCAGACTGTTACAAAGTTTTGGCCCTGGAGACTCCTTCCAAAATGATCTCCTCACAGAAAACATCACCACATCAACAAATATATGTTTTAATCTGTTTATATGGAGCATCCACCAGGCAAACCTGTGTGTTAGCTGATACTATAAATAACTTATTAGAAGAGCACAGAAACATAAAATCTGCACCGAACCTTACATATCAGCTGAAACTATTGTTATAAAAAAAAAAAAAAAAAAATGAATCAACACCTTCTGACTATTCAGAATCGATAATTCAGTTGTTTGTGGAAAAAGATAAGATTCCTGAGGGGAAATTTTTAAAACGCAAAGCTAAATTAAAGGGCAAGTGCGGTATATGTGTAAACCTATATACAGTATCTCACGAAAGTGAGTACACCCCTTATATTTTTGTAAATATTTGATGATATCTTTTCATGTGACAACACTGAAGAAATGACACTTTGCTACAATGTAAAGTAGTGAGTGTACCGCTTGTGTGTCAGTGTAAATTTGCCGTCCCCTCAAAATAACTCAACACACAGACATTAATGTCTAAACCGTTGGCAACAAAAGTGAGTGCACCCCTAAGTGAAAATGTCCAAATTGGGCCCAATTAGTCATTTTCCCTCCCCGGTGTCATGTGACTTGTTAGTGTTACAAGGTCTCAGGTGTGAATGGGGAGCAGGTGTGTTAAATTGGTGTCATCGCTCTCACACTCCCTCATACTGGTCACTGGAAGTTCAACATGGCACCTCATGGCAAGGGACTCTCTGAGGATCTGAAAAAAAGAATTGTTGCTCTACATAAAGACGGCCTAGGCTATAAGAAGATTGCCGAGACCCTGACAGTGAGCTGCAGCACGGTGGCCAAGACCATACAGCGGTTTAACAGGACCGGTTCCACTCAGAACAGGCCTCGCCATGGTCCACCAAAGAAGTTGAGTGCACGTGCTCAGCGTCATATCCAGAGGTTGTGTTTGGGAAATAGATGTATGAGTGCTGCCAGCATTGCTGCAGAGGTTGAAGGGGTGGGGGGTCAGCCTGTCAGTGCTCAGACCATACACCGCACACTGCATCAAATTGCTCTGCATGGCTGTCGTCCCAGAAGGAAGCCTCTTCTAAAGATGATGCACAAGAAAGCCCGCAAACAGTTTGCTGAAGACGAGCAGACTAAGGACATGGATTACTGGAACCATGTCCTGTGGTCTGATGAGACCAAGATAATCTTATTTGTTTCAGATGGTGTCAAGCGTGTGTGACGGCAACCAGGTGAGGAGTACAAAGACAAGTGTGTCTTGCCTACAGTCAAGCATGGTGGTGGGAGTGTCATGGTCTGGGGCTGCAGAGTGCTGCCGGCACTGGGGAGCTACAGTTCACTGAGGGAACCATGAATGCCAACATGTACTGTGACATACTGAAGCAGAGCATGATCCCAGCATGTATTCCGGCATGATAACGACCCCAAACACACCTCCAAGACGACCACTGCTTCGCTAAAGAAGCTGAGGGTGAAGGTGGTGGTCTGGTCAAGCACGTCTCCAGACCTAAACCCTATTGAGCATCTATGGGGCATCCTCAAACGGAAAGTGGAGGAGCACAAGGTCTCTAACATCCACCAGCTCCGTGATGTCGTCATGGAGGAGTGGAAGAGGACTCCAGTGGAACCTGTGAAGCTCTGGTGAACTCCATGCCCAAGAGGGTTAAGGCAGTGCTGGGAAATAATGGTGGCCACACAAAATATTGACACTTTGGACCCAATTTGGACATTTTCACTTAAGGGTGTGCTCACTTTTGTTGCCAGCGGTTTAGACATTAAAGCTGTACACTCACTACTTTACATTGTAGCAAAGTGTCATTTCTTCAGTGTTGTCACATGAAAAGATATCATCAAATATTTACAAAAATGTGAGGGGTGTACTCACTTTTGTGAGATACTGTGTGTGTGTGTGTGTATATATATATATATATATATATATATATATATATATATATATATATATATATATATATATATATAAAATGTATTAAGTAAATAAATTTTAATATTACTAATTACTAGAGGTTTGTCCATGTTAAACTTGTGTTCATTTTGTATACAGAGAGCTCAGTGTGGGAAGCATGCAGAACATATCGCTCTATTCATCTGAGAGAAACTCAGTGTCACATATCACTGAGTTTTCCAGCAAAAACTCTTTTTTTTTTAAACAGACCCGAGGCAAAGGGGCCTAGTCTCTGCTCTAAGCTCAGTGTCATTTATCTTGGCTTGTGACGATATCCCAACATTCAGCAGCTTCCTCCATAGGGCACTGAGAGAAGCTGTTAATGTGCCTCATCACATTTTCTTGAAACATTTATTGTGGAAGTTTACCAGAACACATTTATTTGACTTCTTTGAATTTTAATGACTTGTTCAAGACTATCATTAAATATGCTTCAAAGACAGGGTAATAAATGAGAAAGGCAATTTGGCTTCATGTCACTGTGAAACTCCTAGACTGCCTAAAACTCATTACCAGGTACAATTAAAGTTTCAGAATAGAGCAGTCTGCTATATGTACTGCTTCTTCCGATGTTGGTATAATATGAAATTACTACTGTGTGTGCACTGTTTTTGATCTGCTGGGAACTTGCCAAGTCCAATAAACAGGCACAGGATAGAGAAGCAGTAACACTTTCCTATGAGCTAAATAAAAATGCTAACAAAAAAATGCAGTTTTGAAAGGTTTTGTATGACAAGAAAGCAGTGTCTACTGAAATCTGCTGATTCAAATCAAAACTTTTGTCAGAAATGTATTGCACTAATATGAAGATTCAGACCCTCGTAGCTAATTACGTGAGGTGAAACTGTGGGGAAAAAAATCTTCATTAAGCTCAGTAAAACCCTGTGGGTACTCCTCCGAGTACTCAAGTTTCCTCCCCCAGTCCAAAGACATGCATGGTAGGCTGATTTGCGTGTCCAAAGTGTCCGTAGTGTATGAATGGGTGTGTGAGTGTGTGTGATTGTGCCCTGCAATAGATCGGCGCTCCGTCCATAGTGTACCCCGCCCTATGCCCCATGCCCCCTGGGATAGGCTCCAGATTCCCCGCAACCCAGTAGGATAAGCAGTATAGAAGATGGATGGGTGGATTGTATCGATTGGACAGAAGTTGATTCCAGTGTCACGTGGCATATGAAACATCTTGAAAAATGTATGACATGGTAGCAAAATCAAACAGAGCAAAGTATAAATAATGACAGCAGAAAATTAATTTGTTCCTGTAAATAACAGTCATGTACAATCGTTACAGTGTGTAATGGTCAACGTTTTTATAGGACAAAGCTCTGAGTGTGTAATGAATATAAACTTTATAAATACTTAAAATAAACTTTGTGTTTAAAGTTGTTTAGAGCATGACTATGTTTGCTCTTCTACAAACTCGGAGAACCAAAAACCAGAGGAAGTATTAGGAATAGAGAATATACACTGATCGGCCTTTACATTAAAACCACCTACCTAATATTGTGTAGGTTCCCCTTGTGCCGCCAAACAGCTCTGACCCGTTGAGCCATGGACTCTACAAGACCTCTGAAGGTGGGCTGTGGTATCTGGCACCAAGACATTAGCAGCAGATCCTTTAAGTCCTGTAAGTTGTGAGGTGGGGCCACCATGGATCGGAGTTGGAGCTGACCAAAACATGCTTGATTGGATTGAGATCTGGGGAATTTGGAGGCCAAGTCAACACCTTTCAGAAGGACAAGCCAAAGAACCTGCAAGGGGTCTAGATACAACATTTTAAATACACATCCTAACATTGCAGCAGTATCCCTAACCAGAAATAAGATAAATAAAATACAGTACGGCACATCCATGTTTAATTTCTGTCCTGTACAAGAAGACCAAACAGTTTTCAGCCTTTCACTGGAACTAACAGGCCAACATGTTTTAGAATGTCAATGTCCCTGTGCACAAAGTAAGCTCCATGAAGACATGTTTGCCAAGGCTGGTGTGGAGGAACTCGAGTGGACTTCACAGATCGCTGACCTCAACCCCACTGAACACCTTTGGGATGAACTGGAGCGCCGACTGCACACCAGGCCTCCTAATACTCTTCTGGCTGAATGAGTACAAATCCTCACAGCCTTGTTCCAAATTCTAGTGGAAAGCCTTCCCAGAAGAGTGGAGATTATTATAACAGCAACAGGGGGACTAAATCTATAATGGGCCGTTCAGCAAGCTTAAATGGGTGTGATTGGTCGGTAGCCACATACTTTTGGCCACATAGTGTAGTTCATGTCTTTATGTCTTTTGTGTGAATATGTAAAATGTCCGGAACAGTGGTAGAAGGCATAGGGCTACTGAGCTACTGATTGGAAGGTTGGGAATTCAAATCCCAGCACCATCAAATTACCAGTGTTGGGTTGTTGATCAAGGCCAGGTCTTAATTGATAGTGGCTTTGGATTGAAAAAAAAAAAAAAAAAAAAAAACATCAGATAAATGTAAAAAGGTAAATGTCTGAAAACTATCCCTGCTGAAAAACAAACAAACAAACAAACAATAGAATTTCTAGAATAGGATATAAGAATTTCTAATGGTTTCCACTACAACTACCATTACAAACCATTGGCTGTTAACCATTAAACCATTACCAAATGGTTTCCATTATGCAGTAGGACATATAAAGGACGTAGGTCTTTAATGGTATCTGCTAGACATAACGTGCAACAAACAGAAGACAACACATTACCAGTAGAGACCCACAGGGACCATTACATCCATCCATCCATCCATCCATCTTCTACACCGCTTATCCTTTTCAGGGTCACGGGGAAACCTGGAGCCAACCCAGGGAGCATGGGGCACAAGGCGGGGTACACCCTGGACAGGGTGCCAATCCATCACAGGGCACAATCACATACACGTTCATACACTACGGACACTTTGGACACGCCAATCAGTCTACCATGCATGTCTTTGGACTGGGGGAGGAAACCGGAGTACCCGGAGGAAACCCCCGCAGCACGGGTAGAACATGCAAACTCCGCACATTACAGTTTCCATTAAAAGCGATACAATTCCCATTATAACCATTAAAACAATTATTCTATGAGGGTTTCTATTGGTTGTTTTTTTTTTTTTTTCCAGCAGGGATATGTTTTCTGTAAGAAATTATATATCGAAAACCTTGATTCTGCCATACCATTCCAGGCCTAGCTTGGACATCACAGGCCCCTTTTTTCCCCCAGCTGTGGCTTTGCCCCCATCCCCTGCATCTCTAAAATTTTCCATTAGGAAACACTGTCCTGAATGGAAACTTTGAAATGAATGAAAATGCAGTAACGTAACCGAATCAATCACACTATTTTCCTTCTTCTCGCCCAGATCATGAAAGACATCGCTGTGTTCGAATGCGCCGTCCGAATTTAAACCCAGCTGGGTCTAATTCGCATTTTTGTGTGTATGTATTTAAACATGGCTCCTGTTTTCTCCCTTCCACTGATTCCACCCGCTCTACAATGAGCTTCTTGTGCGCGAGCAGCGCGCGAGAGCGAGGGCTTCTTTTGGGGCGCGAGCGCGCGCGCGCGTGCGCACCGCCTACGTCATGGATTCCTGAGCTGTGTGGGCTCCGCAGGAAAAGCCCTGCTGCCTCCGACATGGAGCCGCTCCAGGGTCGCCATGGTGACGCGCATAAACAGGAGGAAACACTGAGGGAATCCCGTTATTTTACAGCATTGGCCCATATTATAAACAGCCCGAGCTGAGAAGGAAGCCGCTCTCGGTGCTCAGAGTAAATCCTCAGAGCAAGACGGGAAAGAAGTCAGACTTTTTGTACACATCTGAGGGATTATTTTTTTTTCTCTTTCTCTCTCTCTCTCGATTTTTTTTTCCCTGCTATGACGCGCTTAGATTTTATTTTATTTTAAACTTCTAGTTTGAACTGTTTTGTTTTCTGCCTGAAATGTTTAGAGAGACTTGGAGACTTGCGCAATACCACAACATGAGGTCTATGGATCAAGGTATGGATGGCGCGTGCAGAAGTGTTGTGATTAACTGGTAATCAACGTATTTGATTTTTTCCCCCTTTGTTTTATTTTGCATTTGCTAAATGAAATATGGTGTCCGAAGCTAAAACACTCAGCTAGAATGCCTGACAGGTTGCAACTTATAGAGTAACTTGGTGAAGCCTACGTCACCGGGGGATCCGTTTTTGTATTGCGTGTGTGAACAGGAATCTCCAACAGCATAACGTGTACACGTCTGACACCTTATATAGCCGAGCACTGGGTTTGAGCTGCACGTTATCAGAATGTTTTGACTAGGTCTTGTATCTGGTGGATGCTACAGTACGTGTCAGTAGGTCGTGAGGGAAGCCCGTTGCTTTTATAACGCGCAGGACGCCCACGCGCGCACCCTGCGTTCGCTTACGTGTGCTGCGCTGGCGCGAGGACGCGTATTAAAACTACACGAGCAAGCGCGAGCGAGGGATCATTTCTCCCACGCGCTTAAGGAGAAGCTGGCAAATGAAGTTTGCGTCTGGAAGTAGTCCGTTTTGCCTGCGCGTGCCGACATCTGTGCGTCCGAAAGGAGATGCCGCGGCTCCAGGTGCGCTTAACCGACACATACTCAAGGAGTAACATGACATGAGTGCAGGTAGACATGGACACGAAGACTACTCACTTGCTTGCTTATATACGCTAGTGCTCCATCACCTAAGATGTTGGGATTGATGAATGGATCATTAATGGAAGACTGTTCTAGACAAACCTGATGCTATAGTTAACTCATCTCAAATGAGAAATAATGTGTGTGATTAGTTTACTGGTTGAAGTGCATTATGGCTTGTGATACACTATCTCTAACTAGGCTATCCCTGTCACCTGACATCCTGTAATTCCTGAATGCGCCTTATTGGATGTTGTGGTTGCGCTGGGAAATTAGTACAATGGAATTGTTTATAGATTTACATAACGGTTTATCAGCCTGTGTGTGATATTAACGCGTCATAATGTAGATGCAGAGTCTAAAGTGTCTGTAGTATGAATGAGTGTGTGAGTGTGTATGTGATTGTGCCCTGTGATGGATTGGCACCCTGTCCAGGGTGTACCCCGCGTTGTGCCCGATGCTCCGTGGGATAGACTCCAGGTTTCCCCGTGACCCTGAAAAGGATAAAGCGGTGTAGAAGATGGATGGATGGATGGATGGAATGTAGATGCAATCCTTTTTAACGCACGAGAGTGGGTTTTTTTTTTTCTCTCCCCACTAACGTGACATGTTATTAGTGTGTAATATAGCACATTCAACATGAAAGTCGAATAAACATGAAAACTAGGCGTCGTTCATTAATAAAGCTGGGTTGGACTGCGGTGCATTGCTTCATAACTTCATGCTCTTTTCTGTCAAAGGTTTGTGTTGAACACTCGGGGGCAGCAGCACTTAGGATCACAACCTGCGCTCAAAAACCGTTAAAATGCTCGTTACAGTAAAAAAGTGTCAGCTATCAACAGGAGGCGTTCATTTCCCACTTACTGTATCTCCAACATCTGTATCCTCCTGAGCGCACAGACACGCCCACTCTCTCTATCTCTATGCTCTGAAGGTGAGGGCGGAAGCTGCAGTTTTGCGTCTCATGGGTGCATCACTTTAACGCACGGAGCGCTGCACGTCCACTCCGATCTCCACATTTGCGCGCGCGACACTTTGTTTCTCCGACCGTTCTTCTGTAATTTCATGATTCAGACTTGGAGGCGACTTGAAGATAAGGCAGATGAGCTCTTTTTACGAAAAGGACAGCTCTGAGTTAGGGCTCTCTGGAGAGCTGACTCAAATGAGCTCTGAGGAGCTGGAGTTTGAATACCTGTTTAACTATGAGCCACAGGACAGCGACTTTCCTTCAGGAGATCCTAAAGGTCTGATTTGACTTAGTGTCTTACTTCTGAGGGGTGTGTGTGTGTGTGTGTGTGTGTGTGTGTGTGTGTGTGAGAGCGTGTGGAATAGGTTATTGATGTTTAATTGCAGTGCAGTGACAGTGCAAACTGTGCTGGAGTTAGAAAAGGCTATGCAATGCCTTTTAGTTTTGTTTTTTTCCCTATTATTTATTTATTTATTTATTTATTTATTTATATATTTATTTATTTATTCGTGCAGGGTATAGTGTATTAGATATTCAGCACTGCCAGTTTTTCAATCAGTTCGAGTTGACCGCATATTAGGAATGTCTGGAAATACCCAACAGCTGTTCATCATTTTCATGTTCTCCATTTGTGTTGTTTTTTTTGTTTTTTTTTCTTCTTCAAGCCAGTTGCAAAAATAATAGTTTAGAAAAGTGAGATTTTGTACTCGCCTGACGCTTATAAGACCTCCCTTTTCACTGTTAATCTCTCAAGTTGATGGCAGCTAAAATTCAAAGGCCAGAGTCTGCATGCTTTGTGTTGCATTATTGTTTTATGTCAGGAGTCCACGTATTTTGTGACTGCGCTTTGTTGGTATGATGATGTAACATACATTTCACAATGCACTTTTCATTTCATGATGTAGTTTTATACCACTGACCGAGTTTATTATTGGACACAGTAAGAAGTAACTGAGTATTCGCTTATTCCTGCTTTTCCCTGCCGTTTGTGTTAAGTTAAACAAAAGTATTTGGCACAAACTTAAATATCATGATACAAATTTGTGGAAATATTTTTAAGCACTGTTATATGACATTTTTAGCATATTGGCTAACCCTACTAGTGACTATATTCATCCATGTTCTCTTGCTTTTTTTTAGATGACACCAATATCTCCATACACACACACCCGTACCCCTTGGACGAGGCTTCCCCCTACACTGAAAGCAGCACCGAGGCTCTTTCTGGCTATGAGCATCTGGAGGCTAAAAATTACGTAGGGCACGTAAGGTCTGGTCCACAAGCTGTGAGTCCCAGGATTGAGATCACGCCATCACGTGAGCATCACAGCCATGGGCACAACTCACTCCATGACCCGCTGGTGAATGCCAGCCCCAGGCCTACTCTCACTGTGCCCGGTCTGGACTGTGCCATCTACCGTGAGCCTCAGTGCCTGAGCCCAGCCAGCAGCAACTCCTCAACCTCGTGGCACTCTGAGACTTACTCGCCATTCGCATCACCCTGTGTGTCCCCAGGTAGTGGGCAGGTCGTGGCTGGAGAGCTGTGTCCTCGCTTCCAAAACATCCACACAGGCTCCCCTCGCACCAGCCCAGGCACATCACCCCACACCAGCCTGGCTGAGGAGAACTGTTCATCCCCAAGGCCCAGTTCTCGCTCTACATCGCCTCAGGGCAAACGCACCTACGACATGTACAGGAACCCAAATCTGGTAGCTGCGGCTCGATCACGAAGTCCTTCGCCACACGGCAGCCATGATGACCGTCATTCCAGCACCCAATATGGCTCCAACAACCTAACAGAGGTTGTTAACGGGTTTGGGCCGGGGTCAGTACCCACAAAGATTGTGAGAACCAACCAGCCAGCCTACACAGTATACCCAGACGGCCATGGAGAGAGCTACCTGTTGGAGCAAGACATCAAGACCAAAGCGGAGCCATACTTTGTCATTCCATCAATCTGGCCCAAGCAGTTGGTGCCTGGAATGTGCAGGTAGATTTCTTCGTTACTGAATAATTCAAGATTCCTATCAGCTCATACTGCATAATATATTGTACAGGAAGATAATGATCTTCACATTCAGAATCAGACACTAAACATTAAATGTAACATGTAGCAACATGCCCCTAAAGACTTTCATACTGACAAGGCATACGTTTCATATTGACTCAGAGCATCCTTGCGACCGTAACGCATCATTCTAGCACTCTTCATTTCAGGAAATAATTCTGGTATGAGAGTTTTGGGGATTTTTGATGAAAACTCTGAGTGTGGCTTTCTTTCACAGCATCCCTATTACCTCTCTGCCTCCTCTGGAGTGGCCTCTGCCCAGCCGCACAGACCAGTATGAGCTGCACATCGAGGTGCAGCCCAAACCACACCACAGGGCACACTACGAGACTGAGGGCAGCCGGGGGGCTGTTAAAGCACCTACAGGGGGGCACCCAGTGGTCCAGGTGTGTGATTTTTCAAGCAGTATTCATAGGGAGTGGAATTTCCTCTCATAATAATTAAAATAATAGCATATTTACTTTATTATATATATATATATATATATATATATATATATATATATATATATATATATATATATATATATATCACGTGTTCTTTGAACACGTGCTTCGATAGAAGACAATAGAAGACATTCATGAGGCATAAGGAGAACCTGAGCAGGTAATATCACAGATTTGTGGACATTTAAATAGGGTCCTAGAAATAGTGCAGAATTCGGAATACTAAATATTCAGGACATGGAACATTTGCTTTCTTTGTTTTAAATATTTCAAAATTGTTTCCAATTTAATTGGAAAAAAAAAAAAATCTCAGATTTTCAGTGTGGTCTCAGACTTTGTAGCTTCTTTCTAAACCCAACAACAAAGTCTACAACAAATGGAATGAAAAAAAATAAAAACCCCTCTGTGTTGACAGAGAAAGACGTATGTAAACAGACATAAGTGAAAGTGGCGTGGCCTTAGTTCAGGGTTATGGAAACATTGGTCTGCTTCAGTGTGTGGTGGGTTGGTGGGTTGTACATCACCCTCGGTGTGTTACATTAATCAGACATGCAATATGCTGCAGATATCAGATTTTATTTTATATTAAATTTGTGGAAACAGCTAGATTTAGATACATAATGAACAAGCCAGAGGTGACAGTGGCAAGGAAGACCTCCCTGAGATGACATGAAGAAACCCACGTGCAGTTATCAATCATTACAGTAAACAGGTGTAGGATAGTAAAGATAAACGCTAGTGCGTGTGCTGAAAGGATGATGAGTATGAGAATACTGTGAATACGAGTCCTGGACAATGTTATAAATGTACAGTATCCGGTTGAGATTATGCACTGAAGCTAGGGGTACAGAGCATGAATTGATTAAGAAGTGCAAGTTTTTTGGGGGGTCCATGTGGAACCGTCTATAGCAGCCGTAAAGCAGGCGCAAGTGCTGACGCTCTAAGCAGAAGCTGAGCATCGGCCTGAACAGGCACGTCCAGAGGTCCGTCTTTCAAGCATTTATTTCTAGAAAGTAGCAAAATTACCTGGCGATAAGACAATTTTTAAGTCTGTCTAGAAATACGCTTAATGGTCTTATATTAGATCAAACTTCACTTGCTATGTTGAGTTATTCCCATGGTTTAGCTACCCAGGATAACACTACCCAGCTGCCATTGTATTTAATTTTAGCATAATGTATAATATAGTAGCAAAAACCTATGGGTTTTTTTTTCTTAAATTGTAAAAATGATACGGTAATTATTGAGCACAAAAACCTATGATGATCTCTGATGAAACTGAATGGGTTCTTGAATATGATTTATGTCAAGAAACATGTGGTATTGACAGATTTTATGTAATATTATATGTACAGGTTAAACAGTGTGGGTGTGGTATGAAAATTTTACATCGACACAGTCGTTGTAACTTGCGTGCGTTCGTACACATCCTGGCAATCTTACCTTCGTCTATCTCTCTGATATCTTCAATCTGTTCCTATGGCAACAGTTTAGTCACAACCTTTCTTGTTTGAACTTCGTTTCTTTATTTTCTCTGCAGAGAAACTTTTGAGATTCTTACACGCGATGTCTGATGTCACGTCATGTCATCTATTCTGCTATTAAACACACAGTATTGTTATTATTATTATTATTATTATTATTATTATTATTATTATTATTATTGTTCCTAATGTGAATTATGTCAGTAAGGGTGAAGGGGCTATGTCATTGCATTGGAGTATTTAAGTAGCTTAATTTGACCGTATCATCATTTTCCCACTGTTATAAAAGTTGCTTATCTCCACACAGTAATAATGCAACATTATGACAATACTGGAAACTGTTCTGAAGGTCAGTAATTGTGATATGAGCATTTTTATATTCGCAGATAATGAGTCATGCCTCTGGTATAGATCGCAGATTATTTATGGATTTGTGCACGCGCGTGTGTGTGTGTGTGTGTCGTCCATGGTGACCAAGCTTTCAGATGGCACTTGCAAATGTTTTCTGAGTGAAGACAGAGGAGCAACAATCACCTGTGCTTTCCGAGATGATTGTAGTGTGTTCACGATTCCTGTTTAGATAATTCACAGTCATTTCTATTGAAGTTAAAGTGTATACTTAGCTCTAGTATTGACATCGTGCAGTTGAGGCTGTGGATGTTTTACAGAAAGACCAAATAAGTTGTTTTTTTTTTTTCGCAGCTACAGAGATTGCATGCTATGCTTTGGATTGTCAAATATTATGAATGTGACCAGTGTTAATGTACATAGTGTAAGGGGGGGAAAAAATGCCATCACATGTTTCGTCTGTCTTTCTAAAGGACCTCCAGGTTTCCTTGACTGACTGAGCATTTGTTTGCCTTCTCATTGACTACACTGTGGAATCAGGGTTGATGATATTCTCGTGTGTGCTGTGTGAGTCCTGTCAGTGTGAATACAAATTGTTTAGCCACGGTTCATTTGTGCTTCTAGGGGTTTGGATAATTTTAGTTGCTTCTTCATGCTTTGTGGTTTTTGCTCACTTCCTTCCGATGTAGTCCCCTTGGTTTTTGTTGCGTGCTGATCTAAGTCGTGTCTTGTTTGTATGTGTTTGTGTGTCAGTGTGTGTGTGTGTGTGTGTGGGGGTGGGTGGGTGGGTGGAGGTGTGTTACAGTATGAATGTCCTTCTCAGAATTCACATGACTGTCTCTTAGTAATTCTGAACTCCTGAGTTTTTTATGAATCAAGATTGAAAGGAGAAGCTTGTTTATTTTGATCTGTGGCGTGAACGTTTTTGTTCAAATTGAATAAAAAAAAAAAAAAAGGGGGCAATCGTTCAGATTCGTTCATTCTTGGGCTGAATTCAGCACAGATATCCTGAGCATTGCTTCAAAAGACAATGCTGAAGTGTCACTGTAATGAAAAAAAAATAAATTGGGGCCAACCGCCACATGCATTAATGCTGTAATGCATGTATATGTGTGTATGTATGTGTGAGTCTGAAAAGTGTAGATGCGTGACGTATGAGTGGATATTTATAGAAGTGAAAAGGAGAGTGATACGGCTGTGGAGATCATGTTTTGTCGTGATTAGTGGTTTGTAGTCTGATAGTGATGAGTAAACGAATTAGTTAAGGTTAAGGAAGAGACGAAGAAAGATGTCGATAACGTAGTAGCTGCTATAGCGTCTCTTGACGCTCTACAACATTAATTCTACCTCTTGATACTAAAAAAAAAATCATATTTATGAGTGTGAAACAGGATTTTGTTTGAGCGCAGAGTTTCCGAGTCGGGGGTGTTCAGTGAGAAAACGTGGTGGAATCGATGGATGCAGCGTCTGTAGTTGATGGTAAATTTGTTGAAATTGATTGTTTACTCGTCTCAGAAGCTGGTTTCAGTTATGTGTTTGCGTGTGTGTTTTTTTTTTTTTTTTTTTTTTACACAATAAAACAAGCTAATTGGAAGCACACGATACAATAGTGTTGTACTGTTACAATATAATATGTCATGATAACGTTTGCGTTAAATTTCAAAATTTATTTTGAAAAAAAAAATGAAGAAGCAAAACACACCTTGCTTTATTTTGTGTGGTCGTAGTGCCCTCCATTAATATTGGCACCCTTGGTAACTTTGAGCTTAGAAGGCTGTGAAAAATCGTCTTTATTGTATAACCTTTTGATCGTTCTTTGCTCAAATTTACTAATATTAGTGGAGGGCACTGTAATTAACAGAAGGTACACCGCCATCTTACTCGCAGAGGACCTTGTAATTACAATGTACACACAAACTTCCCATTAGGACTCACAGTTAGTTCATACTTATTATTCCCTGGTTGTTGTTGTTGTTGTTGTTTTAAGAAATGCATCATATGTGCATCTGTCATATTTATGCATATTAGAGAAGGAAATCCTACAATCCTGTTCACTTGTTGATAGATGACATGTTAGTCCATACTGTATTGCTACGCTAGATGCTTATATGTTGTGATTTTTTCTTCTCTTTTTTTTTGCACTGCTGAGTTGTTCTTTATTATAGAAGCGGCCATCATAGATGCTTCCTCTGTCACTGAGCGCTGCCATGCTTTGCATATGAAAATTCCCCTGTTCATCTTTCTGTTAAACAAGGACTTTTATTTACTTTAAGGAGAGGAGGCATAAAGAACATTTCCATAGTGCAAGTATTAATATTCTACTAAGAGAAAACGACAAATTAGTGGGGGGGAAAACACATGACTTCATCCTTATACGCACATAAACTAGAAAACTATTTCATACATTATTACAGATATTAGTCTATCTCGGTCTAATTCTTGTTTTGGCAATATTGTTAACTTACAATATACTGTGTATAAATATATTAAGAGAGCGAATTCCCTCCTGGTCATGTGACCTGGGTTATTCCAGGTAAAGTAGTAGTATTAATAATAACAATGGCTGTTCCTGAAGAGCCCTCACTAATGACCTGTGGATTTCCTGCAGACTTTTAGAGATTAAGGCACAGCAAAGAGAAAACATCTCTGGCCTGTAAGACAGTACAGACTCTCCTGGCATGCATTCAAGCTTGCGGGAGATACAAAATTTTTCCAGCAGTGGCTCTGTTCAACCATGTGTGCAGCGTTCGGGCTAAATGAGTACACTTGCAAGCACTGTGCACTGCAACTCGCTGCTCAATCAGACAGCGGGAGTGTGAAGTGAATTGTGTCTGAACGTCTGTACAGCTGAAATCTTCATTTTATGATGACGTATTGATCTGTAACATAATTATAGACACTGATACCTTTTTCACTTCTTTAGCTACATGGATACAGAGGCAAAGAGCCACTGGGGCTGCAGATCTTCATTGGCACAGCAGATGAGCGGATCCTGAAGCCCCACGCGTTCTACCAGGTGCACCGCATCACAGGCAAGACGGTGACCACGACCAGCTATGAGAAGATAATCAATAGCACGAAGGTGTTAGAGATCCCTCTAGAGCCAAAGAATAACATGAAAGCAATGTAAGTCAGACATGTGTATGTGGGGGGGTATGGGGGTGTCATCTATGTACATGTGACACTTACTAATCACTAGCTTCTTACAGTATATGACAGGATGGTGAATAATCTTAGTTAGAGCAGTTATTGTAATCCCAATACTGTTTGACCCCAAACCGCACCGCTATTAAGCTAAAAAATAGTGCTGCTCAAGCAATGAGTAAAGACTCACTGAATGGAAGATCATTCGAACACCAATATTTTACCACGTTTCTTTAAAAGTAGTCTAGGTTTGTGGCGCCAGTTGCAAAGAAGTGCCTCGTGTGCTTCCTGTGACACAACACAGGAAAAGCAGTTCATCATATGCCTGAATTAAATTCTCAATAAACTGTTTAGCCACCTAATCTGCTCAGCGAAGAGAAGGTAGCCTTTCAACTAGATTTCTCACCAGGGGGTTTACTGGTGCGTCTAAAAAAATTAGAATATCGTGGAAAAGTTCGTTTTTTTTCCCCGTAATTTAACTCAAAACGTGGAACTTTCATAGATTCTACATTCATTACACACAAAGTGAAATATTTCAAGCCTTTTTTTGGTTTTGTTTTGTTTTAATCTCAATGATTACAGCTTACAACTCATGGGACTCAAAAATCCAGTATCTCAAAATATTAGAATAAAGAATTTATAATACAGAAACGTCGACCTTCTGAAACGTATGTTCGTGTACTTGGTCGGGGTTCCTATGTTTTTCTTTTGGAAATGCCTCCTACATGAGCCGTCGCCCCCTGAAAGGAATTCACTGCTTATATGCTGATCATTTATATTTACAGCACTTAGCGAGACGTTCTTTTGCAGAACAAGTCAAAAATATCCTCACGCCGGTTCACTTGTCAAGATCTAAGAATACCATCAAAGCTAAAACCCTGTTAAAGGGAAGTTATATGTTAGTAGAGCATGAAAAGGAAATGCGTGAATTAATCATGTTTTTAAAATAAATTCAGGATTTTCAGAATGATCCTGATATCAATTAACCCCTCTCGATGACTCCTTCCTAGAATCGACTGCGCTGGGATTCTGAAGCTCAGGAATGCTGATATAGAGCTGCGGAAAGGCGAGACAGACATCGGGCGGAAGAATACCCGTGTGCGACTGGTGTTCCGCATTCACATTCCCCAGCCAGGGGGTCAATACGTGTCTCTCCAAGTGGCCTCACATCCCATTGAGTGTTGTGAGTGAAATGGCTTTTTGATAAAAACCTTGTTTGTTATGGGATACACAATATCACAGCTTCCTCTTTTCATACTTGTAGCATTCATCGAGGTGTATATGCGTATATGTTTCCCACACAACTGGAGTAGCCATGTGCCTGTTCATACACTGGGCTTCTGTGCTTAGATTAATGTGCTATAAAAATTATTAGCATGGAAAGTTCATATTCAGGAAAATATTTACTTTGCTATCCTAGATTGGTGTGGATTCTGTTATGTATATATATAACCCTTAACATGTGTTATTTTGTCATTTCCAGTATCCTGTGTCGATGAGGAAAAGACCGGATCTGGCTAGCATATTTCCTCCTTGGTTAGGAGTTCTGTGTTTTTGTTGGATTCGATGTGAAGTAGACAGAAAAACAAAATCCCAGAGTACACCATGCTTCTTCCTCATTGGCACACCTCATAGGCACAACTTTTGAGATATGTGTTTGTTGTCCTGTGCTTTCACTCACTTCCAGAAAAAAAAAAAAAAAAAAAAAAATAGAGGAAGAGAGACAGACAGTGACAGTGAGCAGAAAGAGGATGCAAAACCAAAGCCTCATGAATAGGACATCACCCAGATAGTGCAATCTGCTGTTTGTTCAGTCCTCCTGTGCAGGCTAGCCGTCACTGCCGTATTTAGGAGCCCTGTTTCCTAAGTATTATTCACCTGACTGACCCAGATCATAGTGCGCTTCACACATCTGTCCAAAGGTCACTGCTATTTGGTTGAATTTGCTTCAACGGATATTGAATCGGAGTTGTGAGATGATAAGCCAGGAGAAGCTGTTCATGGTTGCATAGCTTCAGCAGTTAACAGCTTTGCTTTTGTTACTGAGCAAATAAGAGCAAGTTGTCCCAGCTATGAGGAACTGATTTGGAATCCTTTAATCTGGTAGCCAGTAAAGATTGCAGAATCCTGACACGCTTGCAGAAGTAACATTACTGTTGCATTGTAGTTGCCATAGTGCAGAGAAATTGTGTATTTCTGTTTTTTTACTGTTTGTCATTATTTAATACCTCCCAGTACCCATCAATGGTCCACGCTTAAAGTCTGCACTTTTGTAACTGAATATATTTTCCTAGAACATCCTATTAGTACCCGAACGCTTTAACCTGAGATTAATTCATCTCTGGTTGACGTTGCATGAAACTTCGTTCAGAACCCAGTGGTATCAGATCACACACTGACAAAATATGGGTATAGAATTGACTATTTTTATTCAGCAAGTGCAGGCCTGGCTTATACAGAGGTCGCTGAGTTTCTTTGAACTGAGTCTCTACTGTTTAGAGTCATCCTGTGGCTTGGCTGGTTGTTTCAGAAGGTTGTTTCAGTGGATACTGGCTTGACTGGTTGTTTCAGAAATTTGTTTCAGTAAGTACTGGCTTGGCTTATTGTTTCAGTAGGTAACGGCTTAACTGTTTGTTTCAGAAGGTACTGGCTTGGCTGGTTGTTTCAGAAGGTTGTTTCAGTAAGTACTGGCTTGGTTTATTGTTTTAGTAGGTAAGGCTCGACTTTGATTCAGAAGGTACTGGCTTGGCTGGTTGTTTCAGTAAGTACTGGCTTGGCTTATTGTTTTAGTAGGTAAGGCTTGACTGTTTGATTCAGAAGGTACCGGCGTGGCTGTTTTTTTCAGAAGGTTGTTTCAGTAGGTTCTGGCTTGGCTGTTTGTTTCAGAAGGTTGTTTCAGTAGGTTCTGGCTTGGCTGTTTGTTTCGGAAGGTTGTTTCAGTAGGTTCTGGCTTGGCTGTTTGTTTCAGAAGGTTGTTTCAGTAGGTTCTGGCTTGGCTGTTTGTTTCAGAAGGTTGTTTCAGTAAGTATTGGCTTGGCTTATTGTTTCAGAAGGTACTGGCTTGACTGTTTGATTCAGAAGGTACTGGCTTTGCTGGTTGTTCCAGATGGTTTTTTCAGTAATTTCTGGCTTGGCTGTTTGTTTCAGAAGGTTGTGTCAGTAGGTACTGGTTTGCCTGTTTGTTTAGGTTGTTTCAGTAGGTACTATAAAAAAAAATACGAAAGCTGTGTACCAATACTTACACTTTAAAGCATTAAATGGGCATTATTATGAACATCAAATTTCATCATCCGAATTTGTACTTTGTACCCACAGCCCAAAGATCTGCACACGAGCTGCCCATGGTGGAGAAGCAGGACATGGACAGGTGTTCAGTGCTCGGAGGTCAGCAGATGATCCTGACTGGGCAGAATTTCAGTGCTGACTCAAAAGTTATTTTTACTGAGAAGACCCATGGTGAGTAGCATCCTGCACACTAGAGGCTATGAACTCCTGATGTAACATCATTTAAAACAAGATGATACAATCAAATAGTGTTTAAACTAAGAATATATGTCATGTTTTTTCCTGAATTTTTTCCATTTGCCTTTAACCAGCAGGCCTCTGTTGTAGCCCGTAGCCTTTGTGAACACATCACAAATATGATTTTTGACTATTAAAAAATCTGAACATAAATGTTTTATAGAGACTGGCTCTAACACACACACACACACCAGAAAGATATATTATTAGCAAACAAGTCCATTCTAAATTCTTTTGAATTTATAGTACACAGTACTAGCTAGTAGTGCAAGCAAATATCCTTGATTAAACAAATAAGACCATACTTTAAAGCAACTGCCTCAGCCCATGCCACACTATTTAGTCACATTTAATCAAGGACATTTGTCATATTGATATCGTATTGGAATTATGTTTCCATTTATCAGTAGTCACACTGTATTACTGCATTATGTACGCCGTTCAACAGAAAACAGTTACTAACATTAATTAAGTTTCCTTGGTAAAACCCCTGCTTCATGGATCAGAGAAATGTCATTACTACAAATAGGTGACAAATTAAAAGGAACAAAAAATACAGTGGCTCTGTTATGCTGGTCTGCATGGTTTGGGTCCACTTGTCCCCTTATAGAGAGATGAGTCCCTACAAATGGTGTTTATTCCTCCAGTTCCTGAGACTTGTAGAACCTATACCGAGATGCACTGAACTCCTTTTGTTGTTTTTTTGTCCTTTAATTTGTCATCTATCTGTATATTGAGAGTTACAAGTAGCTATGTGCAGATAGGAAGTTCATTAGAGCATTGTATGCATGCATCTGTAAGGGAAGCTGTTTCATTTACTAGAGGATAGGTTATCAAAATGTACATAAACACATTGTACATTGAACATTGTACACTTGTTAATATTCACAGTTCAGCAACACCCTTATACATCTACAACTATGTGGCTTCACTGGGATTTAGCTTTTTTTTAAACCAAATATTAACACATACCTCGGGTTATACACTGATATCTAATTTCCAATCGTTAATCACAGATTCGCAGCGGAAATTAGAGTTACCACTTAGTTATAGAAACAGTTCTTAAGCTTGGCCTCAAGCTGAGTTTCACATATCAGTGTGCAGGAATGACATTTGAATCGTGACCTTTTCTAATCTTCCTCACTCACATTTGCATGACATTTAGATTCCTGATACAATGCAGACTTGTGCTCAAACAGGTCCTCGAACCCCAAAGTCTTTTTAAACTGTAATGAGTATTAAATGTACGGAAGCCAATCAATCAATCTATCACTAACTAACTAACTAACTAACTAACTAAGTAAGTAAGTAAGTAAATAGGCTTATAAAGTGTTTTCATCATATGAGTGATGTCACTTGTTATCTGCAGCTGCCACTGTTATTGTGCACACATATTGGTTCATCATGCATGACATGCTTTGGTTATGAGAAACAGATGGATTATTGAATGCTGCTTTGCCCCTCATCTGAGTTGTGATAGCTTTAGACAGGGTGTTAGTGGCAGCTCTGTTTATAAACATGGACGTGACAGGTCAAGTTAAGTGCATTGTGCCTAACACTAAAGCTCTTATTGAGGGCAAATGATGAATTTCGACAGCATACAATGCTGGTTTTGTTATTGCATATTTTTGCATGCATTACTCATAGCTTGTTGTTTGTTTTTCTTCAAAAATTCCTAAATTTGCTGCCTGGTGTATCCAAGGTGCGTCGTCTAGTTTCTGTTTGTTGTCTGGCTTATGACTAGATTTTGTTTATGGTTCTCTGAGGTGTTTGAGGATACAGGCCTATGGTAAGGTGCTTAGTCTGTCGGTGTATAGCTGTGACTCAGAGAATCCAGAGGCTGTCTGTTCAACACAAGGGCAGCTTTGAGACGTTTAGACATGAACCCTCTGGGGTCTGCTTCAACAGGAACTCTTTCACTCTCATCTATACTCGATCGCTCGTTCACTCGCTCACACTTAGCAAAATATCGTCTGGGGTTCCCTCCTGCATAATTTTGCTGTACTGTAATGGCTAATTTTGTAGAAAGCAAAGGCTCAAGGAGGGATTGCCTTTTGTTTTGGAGGGTTGCTCTGGATGACAAAATAATCTGGAACAGTATGCCTCTGAAATCCCCCTGAATGGAAGACAGCTGTCTTTGGCCAGCACTTTTTTTGTTGGCGTCTACTGATGTTGCTGTACTCAATAAGCCAGGGACTACGCCAAAGCTGGGCTTCCTTCCCCTAAAAATCTCCATGCTGCATTATATTAGAGGAAAAAAGAGCTCCTGTAGAAGGAGCTTTGGAACAAACTGCAAACAAACAAAAACACTAAGAAAACAGCGGTCGTCACCTTTTGTGAGTGAAATGGAGCAAGTTGATCATTAAACCAATCTTGAGAAGTTGATTTTACCTGGCAACATCTGTGGAATCCCCCCCATCTCCTGCTGACTCATTTGAGCCATATGCTTCTCATTTTCGACCGAAGAAGAAGGGGTTTCCCAGAATCTTAAAAAAAAAAAAAAAAAAAAAAAAAAAAAAGAAAAAATGATTATTGCCTAATGAATAATCCTATTGGAATGTTGGATTTGGTTGTTTCGGGGGATTTTTAAAACAATTTATTCATTTTGAGATCTACACTAGGTTGGCATATATAATTATGAAATCTAAGCTCCTATTCATGATGCATTATTATGTTTAGGGACGTTTGTAGAGAAGCTCAAAAGAACGTTATCAGTTAGACATTTTTGTGAAATTCCCAATTTTCTCAACCCTTCCAGTGCATTTAATATCCAACTCATTGCAGAATGCCATTAAAATTTACAGGATAAACCTTATCCTCTACCTTCAGGTGAACCGGGCATGTTAGAGGAAGCGGTTGAGTTTAGAGATATGATCTTTCCATTTCTATTGTACTGGGCATAGGAGGTAGGCGACACTGTAAGTTATGGTACTGACAGACAAATGTGAGAAAACATCATTCACCGGTCATAACAAAGATTAGTAGGTGACACACTTGTTGCAAGGAACAATGACAGAATGTGTTAGTGAGTCTTTTGTATATAAAAGGTTAAAACATCAAATAGACATGAACATTTCTGCTAGCCTGTATTCACCCATAATGCTGAAAATACAGTATGTATATATATATATATATATATATATATATATATATATATATATATATATATATATATATATATATATATATATATATATATATATATTCTCCTGCTTAAAACTCTTATTTGTTGAACAGGATTCTGACTCACTGGTAATAACAATACAAATATAAACATGACCAGGTTTACATGCTAAGTTGTTTTTTTTTTTTAAAACAATTTTCCAGACAGGTGATAAATTAATGGAACAGGCCCAGTGGGTCTGTTATGTTGTGGGGTAATTTTGCTGGCATGGTTTGGGTCTACCTTTGCCTTAGATGGAAGAGTCAGAGCAAATCAGTACTTCTGACTGATCACCTTTGATCTCCTGTGATGAAACATTTCATGGGAGAGTCTAATCCAGAATGACTCCACACCTTATCCATAGTGCATTAGGGCTCGCTGAATGGTTTAATGAGTAGGAAAACGGTGTAAATCATATGCTACAGTCATCACAGTCAACAGATGTGGGAGATTTTGGACAGCTTTCCACCATCACTATGAAAATACCAATTTTGAAAGAATGGTGTTCATAACTTTGGTACAGTTCCAGACTTGTAGAATCAGTGCCAAGACCATATTCTGGTGGCTCTTGGTGGTGAACTAACACACTTTATACTGTTGGGTTTTTACTTTTTTTGTTGTTATTTCCCTATATATTCTCTGTGGTGGATTGATCTTTCTGAGATGTACCTTAATCAAACTCTTGTTTCCTTTCTCTTTTTTTCTCTCTCTTTATTCCATTTCTAGATGGACAGCAAATTTGGGAGTTGGAAGCCACAGTTGACAAAGACAAAAGCCAGTCTGTAAGTACATTGAATGCCGTAAATGTTACTTTCTACCAGCACAACACATAAAACCATTTTACTGACTGATGCCCCTTAGTTAATGTTTTGCTTTATATTTGAATATTTCTAAAAGTCACAAGAGTACGTGAGTTAATGAAGAGTCATTATAAGGATCATTGTGCAAATTCTGGGCAGTTTCAAAAAGCAAGCCTCATAATGTACATGCGTGAATGTGTAAAGTTGACTCTAGAATGACGAAACATACATGGCACAAAGTTGGTCAAACAGTTGGGTTTTTTTGTTTGTTATTTTTGTTTGTTTTTAACTTTATTACACTTTGAATTTCTGTCACTACCAGTCTTTTGTTCAGGCACACTCGAGATTCCTCCAATATTTGACATTACCTCTTCTGCCTTGGTGATACTCAAGGCATAACCCTGCCAAAATCAATGAAAACTGCATACAATCAAATGAAGACTGTCTACATCAATCACTAATGAGAAAATCTGATCTCTTTCTCAGAGCATGCTGTTTATTGAAGTGCCTCCTTATAGAGACCCAGCCATCTGCCATCCTGCTAAAGTGAATTTCTATGTGATCAATGGGAAACGAAAACGCAGTCAGCCTCAGCACTTCACGTATATACCTCTTCCAGGTACTCTGCTCAAGTCGAGTATTTTTAATTCATAACCGCTGCACCAATTCTGAAGGCTAGTTAGATGTATTTGCTAAATCTACGTACTACACGATGATTAGTGTAGATTACACGTAGTTGTCTAAGCATGTGTACTTGTGATATCTATCATAGCACATTTATTAAGTAAAAAAATGGCTTTTGTATTATATTCCACAGTTTCTTCCATCAAAACAGAACCACTGGATGAATATGAATCTGGACAAATTGGATATATGATGTCCCAGACCATGGGAGTTTCCCCACACTCCTATTACCATCACAACCCCCGTTCAGTCCTCAGCTCGGATAATGGCTTACTTGCCAACATGGCTTCCTGTCACCAGAATCATTCAGGAATCTCCCCTTCAGAACCCTGCTTTCAGCAGCACATTGTGTATCCCCGTGCTGAGAAGAATGTAGGGTCAAGCTTATTCATCCAAACGGGAGTCATGGTGCCAGAAGCCCATCGTTCTGTCCTGGTCCATACTGGTTCCCCAGCCAAGTCCTCCCACTTGATTGGTCAGCATCCCGTCATTCAGTTTTCCCCCACCAACCATCACTTGTTAAGAGGGGCGGAAAATATTACTCCACCAGCCCAGGAACATCAGAACCTCTACTGTGAGGGCTACAGCCCGCAAGGAGCCCAGACAGCAGTGGCTTCACATTCTCCAGCTCCAGCACAAGCCCACCAAACCCAGCATTGCCCCACCGTCATTCAGCAACAGCCCTACACAAACAGGCTTCCAAAGGACAGGTCCCCTCCTGGGCAAGTCCATCCACAAAGATGTTCCTCTGCTGAGGAACCGAGAGCTTCTCTTCCTGGACGTGTCACTGTCAAGCAGGAGAACTTGGACCAGGCCTACCTGGATGATGGTGAGTCTGTTTGCCATGTATCTTGGCTTGAGACTTTAGGCAAAATTTATTTGTCCATTTTCACTACTTCATTGGCTCATGTCACATAAAAAGTCTCATAGTAATAGGATTTCTAAGGGGTCTACTACGGGGCCGTTCTGTGTTATTCAGTGCAGGTTGAAGATCAACAGTTGGCTGCCATCAGACCCTTTCAGCAGGGAAACAATAGCAGGAAACATGCATGTCAATTCTTTTCTCCAATGGAGTGTCTGGTCTTTGCAATCCATTTCTGTTTTTCTCATATGTTGCACACATCCGTATATGTCCCAAGCACACAATCCAGGATGAGGTTTCCATTAGTCCCAGGGACAGATTAGTCCTGGGCCCCTGGGAAGGAAGCTAAGCATCGATTATGAGCTTAGCTTATTATTTCTTTGCTTCTCACAAAATCATCCTCAAATTTGTCAAATTCCTGCTCTTGAATTCAAGCTCTGACTCAATAGCCAGAAGTGGCAGCAGGGTGAGTGTTCTTTGGTCCATTTTAGATCAGAGTTTGTTTTTGATTTGGCTCATTTAGGAACACGCTTATCCACTGAAAACAGTTAGAACTGAAACCACGGGTTACAAATTCAGACGTGCCAAGAACATTTCCAAATTTATTTTAGATTTGGTGACTTTTCATTTATTGATTTTTTTCATGTTCTGTTAACTTACTGGTTACACGCTGATAAGTGTTGATATGTTGATAGGTGTTTTGTGTGACTTAGCATAATGGCACGCACCCAATAGTCCCCGACGGTATTCGCTCACAGATTAGCCCTAAATAATACACATTTACTACATATAACATACATACACATCATTTGCTATACATGATTTCTCTTCTTTTCACTTATGTGAAAGCTCAGTTCATTAATAATTATTTCAGGGGCCACCAAACCATAAAAAATCTACGGTGGTTACTGTGAAAATATGCAAATATTGTTCTTGTAGTGGCCATTTTGTAGGGATTTAGACTAAGTACTGGGAGATTTTTCAACCTCGGGTACCCCAAAAGAAAAAAATAAAACAGCTGAGGATTTCTTGGATATGTTGATGCTGTTATGATGTGCAAAACAAGTTCTATAGCAACCATTGTCGAGCAGTGGAATTGGCTGCCTGGCAGGGCTGAGGAAAGCCTCTTTGTTTGTTATACTTGGCCCAGGCTTCCCCTTGGCCTTACACCCCTCAGTTCTGCAGGGGGAACCCACGAGAAGATTTTTTCCACTGAACATGCTCCTGCCAATGTGGCATGCAGAATTCCTATTTGCAGCTGCTGCGCTCCTCCAGAAAGCCAGCAAACTCAGTAAGATAGCGATTGTTTCAAACTCTACAGGAAAAGGCACGGATGGAAAATATGAAGTCGATGAGGAAAAAGTGGACTACAGATAGATTTTTCTCCTGGATGGCCAAATAGTATTTCCCTTAGTATACAGCAACAGAGCTCTTGTTGCCACATTAATGCCCAGTTACTATGAGAGGTACACCCCAAATTTGAGCTGTTTTTATTGTGAAGTGGTGGACAGGGAACCAAGCAAGTGTCTACGCGGTGTCTTTCTTTTAGTCACCATGCTCATGTACAAGAGGATTTTGAAGCGCTGTTTGAACGATCATTTTCTTTTGGACATGTCATAAGCCCCTATTTGAGGGATTCCCTCATCACTCAGACACAATGCCGTTTGAAGGTGGGCTGTAGATGCTGAGTATTTTCAATATAGTCTTTCACCTTCACACTGCCCTCTGTACAGACGAGCAGTTACTATACGGGGAAGGTCTGGGTCTCATGGGACAGGAAGGACGAGAATTGAAAAAAGTCCCCTATCCGCCAGTGCAGAGGTGTCAAGGTATTGGTTCCACCTACAAACATTTTAGTGTTTGATGTCCTCCAAAGCCTTCACACAAACTCACTTTTCATATGAGTCATCCAGGGTGTCTTTCTCATCTTTCATTTTGTTAGTGGCTTTGCAAGGGGCATGAGGGCTTCTGTGGTTGTTGCTGATATGAAACGTTGTGCAGAAACTGTGGGGATTCATATTTCACTTTGAGCAAAGAAGATGAGTACCTTTCTAAAGAGATTTACTCACATTTTCATAACTTTTATTTCATGTAAAATTGTCTTTCATTTTCTTTACAACTAGCTATTAAACCAGGCGTCTCATATTATTATCTGAAATTGAATGGAATTGATATATTATGCATGTGTAGGTACTTTTTGGCTTTCAGGATGTACATGTTTCTTATATCCTACTTGGATATCTGTATATACGTTAGTGAGGGAAATAACTGGGCCTTTCTAGACTGAACTGTAACCCTGAAGCAAAAGAGAGGTGAAATTATCACAGATTGAGAATGGGGTAATTTAGATAGAGCACATAAGGGGTGCACATTAGTTGCGGGTCATTCGAATCCTTCACAAACTGAAAGATGTTTGGATCTGAGGAAATGGATGGTCACAATGGTGTGGTTATTAGTAGTGTCTCAATTAGGGAGCATACTGGAAACCCAAATCAACACGCATACAAAATGTATGATTTGTTTATTTACAGGCATAAGAGTCCACAGATGTGGAGCTTGTTAAGGAGGCATCTTGATTTTAATTCCTACTCCTACAAACCAGAGATACAGTTCTCCCATTTTGCTTACCTTTAATGTCTCGGAGAAAAGAAACTGAGAAGTTTCTCATTAAAAGGTGGGACAGGCGACACACACTGAACTTAGGAACCAAACACAAAACAGAAAGTCAGCGTATATACACAAATATATGCATAATACCCTTATCGTACATTATGTGGGCAGTCGGGGAAAACCAGTCAGATGTCACTGTGGGTGAGAAGCCCAAAAATGACGAAAATGTACCTTTAACATATTTTGACGCAACAACTTTGAGAAACAATAAATGCTGTATATTTCACCAGAGCATCTTTTTATTGTGGGTAAGGAGCTATTTTAACAAACGTGGTCAAAACAGTCAGTCTGCCGAAAGATGTCTGAAACCTCGCTAACTAAGTAAGATTTCCTCAGACAGTGAATGTCACGATTCGATCAAGTTGGTGAACTTGATAAACATGTTAATGTGACACAACAAACATAACCAGTGATGCACCTTTAAATGCAGTTTCGCCCCTTTTCACTTTTCGGCTGATCAGTCTTTACAATGCTAGAACCTTTCTTGTGGTTAAGAAATGGTCGAAAATGAAAAATACTGTATTTCAGAAAATATGGTGTATAATGTCAACATTTCACGATGTGAAGGGTTTTCCCAGGCTGCCACACACATTTATGTTTCGTCTTATCGAATTAGGTTTAAAAAAAAAAAAATGAATTAATGCTAATGATGAAAAAAAAAAATCACATTGTTCATTAAACAGACCAAAATATTCTACGTACAGAGATAGCACTAATGAACTTCACTCCTGCCAGTTTTTTCTCTGTCGTGTTAAGGCCAAAAGCCTGTTAAGCTTTCCCTTTACTGTACTACACCATTATTGAACAGGACGTGGTCATGGTGGATACACAAGATAACTCAATTCCCAGTTGGTGTCATTCATTTATCTTTTTGGTCTCTAGGACAGGTGGTTGAGAAACAAAGTCTAATGGCCAGACTTGTGGTTTAGTTTCTTCCTGTTTATCTCTGTCACTTCTCTGTGGCGTTTATATTCTTGTTCAAGTTCCCAACTTTACCCTCATGCACTTGCAACTACTCTCTTTTATACACTATTTCTAACACGTCATGCTTCACTTGTGTTTTGCTTTTAGACCAACCCATCGATGGTACATGCAGAAGTATTTTTTTTCCTCCTTTTGCTATATACACAATGGACTGAGTCTGTCCCATGATTAGGCCAAAGCCTATCTACCTTCTATCATCTTTATATCTTCATTAAAGATGAGGGTTAGGTTTAGTTTTAGGGTTGAGGTTAAGGTCAGTACCTGACCTCACTAATACTCGTGTGGTTGAAGAGCAAATCCCCAAAGTCGTACTCTAAAAGCTAGTGGAAAGCCTTCTGTGGATAGTAGAGGTTATTATTACAGCAAAAGAAGGACTAAATCTGGAATGGGATGCATTATGGATGTGATGGTCAGGTGTACTTAACTTTGGCCATATAGTGTATGCTATGCCACTGGCTACATGGGAGTTGGTTTACACCAAAATAACAATGAAACGTGTACAAATTTGAGGGTTTCAGACAATTTTCAGACAAAACCTTATACGGTGTGATATAGCGATCATCACTATGTGATATAGCAAGATTTAAGTGGCATTTGAAAGACAAGTTAGAAACAGTGTAAATCTACACTCTCAGAAAAGAAAACAGTACTAAAGTGTACCATTTCATGTCCCTAGGGACATCCAGTTGTATATCTTTTGTATCTTTAGTATCTTTGACATAGACCGGTATGTATTATGTACCTTAAATCACTTTTTAAAAGATACACTACCGTCCATGTTTCCAGGAGGAGGATACAAATTAAAGGTACGAAAGATAAAGGTACCTCCCGATTGGCAACTCAAGTTTAGTCCTCTTTCTTTTCTGAGAATGCACATTTTTAGTATTCCATTTGCCCTGGCCTGTATAGTAATAATTTACTGCAGGGATTTGTCCTTGTCGAATGATTATGACGTGAATATGACCATCTGCCTTACTGTCCACAGTACGGGACCTCATGCAGGTCCGTGCTAAAAAGGGAAAATGGTGAAATATTAAGATCACCAGGTAGACTCTCACCACAAGGCACCCAGTTTGTCAAAAGGGGCTTTCACTTTCACTCATCTCTTCTTGATTGGCTGACAGATGTTCCTGTTTAGTAGTATGGTAAACATTTGATTTGCGAGCTTCATAAATACCGAGCGGATAAACATTAGTCATCGTGTCAAAGTCAAAACATATGTAGCTTATCCATGACTCCAGCCCTGCCTTCTGTTCTAAATACTAGTCCACTTGTTTGCCTTCCATAAAATATTCAAATTCACCATCAATAATTAAACCGACATTTCAGTCTGTCTTGCGTAAATGTCACGTTCACGTTTCACAACGTCTGTGACAACACAGCGGTTTATTTTCTTACACTGTGAAACGGGAACTGATGCCTCTTGCCTGTTATCGCCTTGCATCACTGGTAATAACGTAGGCTTTAGCATTGTGCTGCAGTTCCGGCTGGCCATAACATGAGCATTGGCACCAAAGATGGTGTGAAGAGTGGCAGGACACAGTGAGGCTCATATTTAGGTCTTACACCTCAATAATAAAGACACATAGACAATATGGCCAGATAAGTTATTTATTCATGGCCAAATAGTATTTCCCTTAGTATACAGCAACAGAGCTCTTGTTGCCACATTAATGCCCAGTTACTATGAGAGGTACACCCAAATTGTAGCTGTTTTTATTGTGAAGTGGTGGACAGGGAACCAAGCAAGTGTCTACGCGGTGTCACAAGAAGCATACGTGTTTTCCCCCCACTCAATTCAGTTTCTTATGTGTGTCGTTCATATTCATATTTTGGGACATTGGTTGTAAGGTAAAGACTCGGATGTGGCGCACTACAGGCTTACTCAAAGACTCAGCAACGCTTGTTGTCATTTCTCAAATAATTCAATTTTATTTCGATTGCATTTTTTACAATAGTCATTAGCATAAAGCAGCTTTATAGAAATCCGGACGTATCATTTTTTTTTACGCAGAAGGCAACCCGTAGTCTTCTGGGTGATACCAGATATTTAAATGATATACTATAAAGTCAAGTGTGTTGAAGGGTGTTCACGATCGTAGCGTTTATGATTACAGCAGCAGGTCTTAGGTACAAGTCTGCAGTTTCCAGGTGAGATTATCCACTGAAACAAGTGTGATGCTTGGGTGTGAACTTTTCGTGGAAGTGCATTCATTTTAGTATGCATGTGGGATTAACCACAGCGGCATAACGTGATTCAGAAGTGTAGAAAGCCCCAAACAGAAGTCGAGCAACAAAATGAATCAGACAGGTCCGGAGGCTGAGATGAGCCACAGCAGTAGGCATACACGTGTAGCTCGACAGAGAGGGAAATTAAAGGTATGAAATTATTAGGCATGCTCTTATCCTGCTTTGGTTTAATAAAGGGTGTACATTGTGAAAGCGTGCAAATGGGGAATCCATACAGCGGACCTTCACTGACCGTGTTAATCTTCTGTAGCGTACGGTGTCTGTGAAGTATGTCCAGAGGGGCTGTGATTTTTCAAATGTTGTTATAGAGGTGGAAACTATGTTATGACGCCTATAAATAATCTCAACTGGATTCTAAGGACAGTTTTGATAAATGAGTAAATAAAATCGGTTCTATGGGTGGAAAGTTCAGGGGGGGAAACACTCTGGCTCCAATACATGCGGAGAATATTATTGTACACATTGAAATAATGTGCCTATTTTTAACAGTTAAGAATTATTTAAAAAAAAAAAAAAAAATGTTTATTGAGTGAGGGGGGTCCATGCTACGTATTTATTTATTTATTTATTTAACATTTCTTTAGGCTTTATTACTTACCCAGCACGTTTCCAATCCAACTGAATGTTTGTGTTTTTAAATACATTCCCCGATTTCATGCTTGTGGCATGACAGTTGTTTTGGATCATAAAAAGTCAGTTCTAGAGTATTTCTTCGCTGCTGAGTTCCCCTTCTCCTGTGTTAGGATTATGCAAAGCACCTCATACACCTTGCTGCTATTCTTAGCATGCAGAAGCTGTAAAAGTTTCCATGTATGCCCTCCCTGTTAGTGAGGTTAATGGAACAAGTGGAAATGGAGCTTCACTGAGTGATCCAAGGCAGCGTTAAAGTAAAATGGTGTGCTCCCCCTGGTGGCCAGTTCTTGTAAGTGCGGTTTTAAATAAACGGCTGTATTATTACAAACAATAAGTGTAGCAAAGATTAATTCATTCATTCATTCTTGTTCAGTAAATGCTTTTTCCTGGTCAGGGTTACAGTCTATCCTGGAAATGCTGAGGGTGGGGTATAAGTCCATTAGCAAAGATTCTCATTTTTATTCAGATGCTACATGTGGGGAAATATTTTTTTTTTTTACTAAACAAATCAATTATTACGTATGTGTCATTTTTAATGAGAGTTTTTTTTTTTTTTTTTTTAACCTTGACAATAACTAGCAGAGGTCTCTTGAGCATTGATTTGAATGCATTTATTCTCAAAGTAATGCCACATTCACATCCATAATGACTCTCTCTCTCGTCTCTTTCTCTTCCTCAGTTAATGAGATCATAAGGAAGGATCTGACAGGAGTGCACGGCCGAGCACAGACATAAAGGAAAGGATGCCGCAGGAAATGCGTGGGACTTGCAGTAGTGCCTTCTTCTCTTTGGTTCAGTTTGCAGTTTGCAGGCACCATCACCAGCACGCACCTGGATTATTTCCAATTCAAAATATTTTTGACCTCAGAAACTTATGACGCCAAGTAGATTATGCTCCATAGCCCAGGCAAACAAATACCTTCCAAACCAGCTTTTAAAGCAACAGTGTGCTCATTTTTAAAGGCCTTGTAGTTTCAAAATTCCAGCAGTGACTGCTCGTGAAATACAGTCCGGGTTGACCTCGTCAGTGTCTTATGCTCTCAGAGCCTTAAAAATGATTTAGACTGGATAAAACCAGCTTAATCCATTTGATTCTTCTGTGATTTCATATTTCATAGCTCACTTTGGTAAACTCTCACTTCAGTACATCTGCTTCATTTTGGAAATCTGTGTCTCTGTCAAATCCTCAAAAACATCGCACGTCATTCCCCGTCAGATTGAGATTATTCGAGACAGGCAGACACGCCTCTGTTTACGCGTGATGCTTTAGATAATCAGCTAATTAAACAGATCAATCGCAGTCCTTTATTTTGAAAAACGCAACCATTTTTCTAATCAGATTTTCATTATGAGAAAAGCCTCAATATATAAATTGCAACGAAATGCACTGTTCTCACCGAGAATCGCTTAATGCAAAGTGTGCGCTCCTTGCCGGTGAATTATATTGACTTGTATATAGTTTCGCTCGAAATTGGGTTTTTATTGACCAGGCGTAATGAGATATTTTTACACCGTCTGTACCTTTTCTTCACATGCATTAGCATCTGTAGGGTTGCTGAGAGGATGCTGTATATCTACACCCAAGTCCAGAAGAAAAACACAGAGCTGAATTTAGTTTTCTCGAGCAAACTATATCATGATGTCTTGTGCCTTTAGCTATGAAGCTGTAAGCAAAAGTTTGGAAGCAGTTTACAGATGAGCAGAACAATGCATTCTCGGTTTCATATCTTACAGAGCCTAACGTGTCTTGCACTACATTCAGACTCTGACATCATCTGGGGTTCTCGAGTCCATCTTGTACTTTGTATCTCGACCTATTATTGATACCGCTACATCTCTGACTTGTTATTATTTTTTATAATGCTATTTACAGCAGGTTTTTTTTTTTTTTTTAAATTTAATCCATGGCTTGCACATGAAGTTTCCTTGTTAGCAATTTTTTTTTTTTTTTTAAATATATCTTTTTACTAAGTACTAGTACGGTTACTGTGTTTCATCTCAGAGTTGGTTTTTGCCATAAATAATATGCTGAGCATATGATATGACAGTTTTAATTGATATTTTATCATCGAAATTCAAGACTTTAAGTACACTGATGTACATCACATTTAATAACCAAAAAACGTTTTGTTTCATTCAAAAAATCTCTTTTTCTTTCTTTTTTTTTAAAGGGAATATATTACATGTGAAATTTGACATACTTCTGACTGTTCCGCGTCTTTAAACATTATTTCTTTATTGTTTAACTATATATACAGACGGGTGAAATCTTAACTGACTGAACAGCTTTATCCCATGATGAAACGTTTCTGTCCCGATGA